>NW_027008886.1:47500-61773 GCF_036934945.1 Oncorhynchus masou masou
TTGCTCGGATTTCGTCTACCTTGTGGTCAAGAGTCTGGACATTGGCGAGTAGTATACTTGGGATCGGTGAATGATGTGCCTGTCTACGGAGCCTGACCAGAAGACCGCTCTGTCTGTCCCTTCTGCGGCCCATTGTCCTGGGAGGTGGACCAAACAGAGGATCCGCTTCGGGAAAGTCGTATTCCTGGTGGTAATGTTGGTAAGTTGATGTTGCTCTTATATCCAATAGTTCCTCCTGGCTGTATGTAATAAAACTTCAGATTTCCTAGGAACGCGAAGCGAGGCGGCCATCTCTGTCGGTGCCGGATACAGCCACAATCAGTAAATTAGAGGGGATCAATGAACAAATGCAGTGGAACTGGCTTTGAGATCCAGAGTTGAGTTCAAGGGTTATATGTTATATGTACAGTATGTATGTAGTATATAATTAGTACTTTTTTACTGCAACCGCCAACCACAGGAAAACTCAGGAGCTCTCAATGAGTGTAGACAGCCTGCTGCTGCCTACTGCCACTCTGATAATCATCATATGGGGGAGGAGAAGAGGTAGGGGGCCACGTGGGTAACTGGGGGGCCCTGCCTTGATTGGGTAACTGATTATTAACATTCAAATAAACTGCATAATAAATTATTGTGACTGATTAATTGTGAGTCAGGGGCTGGGATCGAGCCTATAAGAGGGCTCAAGAGGCACATCTTTTTAAATAAAAATGATTTATTATTATTTGTTTTTATCCGACCACAGGAGGCCGCGCTCAATGTCGGAACTCATTTGAAAGCACTGAAGTCGGAAGTCCTTTTTTTTCCGCAGCAAGAGTGGAGTTGACATATGTATCCAATAGACTTCTCTCCTTAATGACAATCTGAATAGTCTACAACTGCTAAGGTGTATTTACCTTGTTCTCTGCATTTCTCCCGTTGTTATTGGTTTATCACACCAAATGATTTAATCTGAACTGAAGAAGTGATTGACAGCGAATGGTTAAGACGGACATTTCTTTCTTCAGAAAACAATATTGTGACATGGTCACATATAGAAGTCACGTTGCTCTAATCGTATTTCCAACAGGAGTATATACATCTATTAGTCTGTGGCTGCAGGCTGCAAGATTGAAATGTAAAGAGAGAGAGGAGATCCATCAAGAGTCCAGTATATCAAGACAGTTTTATTCTACTAGTAATCAATCACTACTAGCCTATTATAATTAGACAGTCAGTATTGGAGTAAATTGGTTGACTTCAACTTTCTGGCCAATGAGACCGTTTTCATCACCATCCCAGAATCGTTCCGAAGTGCAATTTAAATCGCCCCAAAATGAAGATCAACCATCCCAAATTAAAATAGTCTACATATTTTAACGTTTTGATATGAACATAGAACAGTGCCATGAGTTAATCCTTACAAATCCTTGAGAGGATGTCAGACAGGTGTGGAAAAAGAGAGAGAGAGGCAGAGAGAGAGAGGTAGAGATAGAGAGAGAGCAAGAGAGGATGAGAGAGAGAGAGAGAGAGAGGGTCTACTCGAGAACCTATGTCATTCACAGCAATTTAATTTGCTACTGAAAGAGATAAATGGGGCTGAGCCAGAAATTCACATGAAAAATGTCCGGTAAAAAGGTCAACATTGGAATACTAGCGTATGTACATCTATTTTGTGTAGCCTGAATGTAGCTCTTTAGAACAGTGTGTTCCCATGAATTGCATTTTGGAACATTGGCACATAACCTACTGCTGAGTCCGCATTGCTGTGCTTAAAATGTGCAGAAATAATAGCTCATTAACATTTTAAGCTAAACGTTATAATCTCTTGCATTAGCTTTAACAGCGTATTATTATAATGTGTTTTTTATGTGCAGTAGTTGTATGAATTTGGATATATCCTCCCAGAACTGTCCCAGAGTCTGTTTGAATCTTCCCAGACATTCCAGACATTTTATCATCACCGGGACAACAGGACACCCTTCATTTCGGAGCCCTGCCTAGATACCGTAGTTAGCTACCTACGGGAGGAATATCTAGCTGGCTAGAAGGAGCTAGGCCTACTGTGGAATAGTACTAGGGAAATAGTCAGTGTTTTTGAGTTGACTCTACTGCTAGCTATTGTTAGCTAGATATTTAAGTGACATCATCCTTTAGTTAGATATTGAAGGAGACACATGCAAAGTAGCTAAGCCTTCCTCGTCTCAGTACTTTATTCAGGACTAAGTTTGGGTCTCCACTTGAGACTTTCACCTGAGACTTTCCCCACATTTACATATGCTTAGGCTTTCTTCACCGATTCACATGGCTCCTCCTGGTGTATATTTAGAGAATGGAAATGAGCGAGCTCCAATATAATACTATCATACCAAGTCTGATGAAGTGTAGCAATTCTACAAACTAAGCACCACTGGCAAACCCACTTGTGATCCATTATGTGACAGATGTACAATATGCTAGTTTTGGAGAAACACACACACACAATGCACTGGCCCACATGAAAATCTATGAAAAACGCTTGCTTATTAGCTAGGACTTTATCATTTTGAGATGGACCTAGTACCTGTTCTGTGGTCCTTGAGACTTCCAAGTGGATAATGTCCAGTGTCCTGTCTTCTGTCAATCCTCCCCTCCTCTATCTTGTTGTTCCTTGTCACACAATTTTCGCCTTTTCTCACTTTTCCTCACTGCTCTCAACAGGTATCCAGAGTTAGACTGAGGTTGTTGTCATCATGATGGAGTAACTGCAGAATTTACAGTTGGTACCTCCCTCCCTCCCTCCCTCAGCCAATCCAACCAGCCAGACAGGTGTGCCGACCAGGTTCAGGTATGCATTTAATTCTCTCTCTCTCTCTCTCTCTCTCTCTCTCTGCCTCTCTTGCTCTCTCTCTCTGCCTCTCTGGTTCTCTCTCTCTGCCTCTCTTGCTCTCTCTCTCTCTGCCTCTCTTGCTCTCTCTCTCTGCCTCACTTGCTCTCTCTCTCTGCCTCTCTTGCTCTCTCTCTCTGCCTCTCTTGCTCTCTCCGCCTCTCTTGCTCTTGCTCTCTCTCTCTGCCTCTCTTGCTCTCTCTCTCTCTCTGCCTCTCTTGCTCTCTCTCTCTCTGCCTCTCTTGCTCTCTCTCTCTCTGCCTCTCTTGCTCTCTCTTTCTCTCTCTTGCTCTCTCTCTCTGCCTCTCTTGCTCTCTCTTTCTCTCTCTTGCTCTCACTCTCTCTGCTTCTCTTGCTCCCTCTCTCTGTCTCTCTCTCTCTCTCCCTCTCTCTCCTCTGCCTCTCTTGCTCTCTCTCTCTGCCTCTTTGCGCTCTCTCTGCCTCTCTTGCTCTCTCTCTTGCTCTCTCTCTCTCTCTCTCTCTCTCTCTCTCTCTCTCTCTCTCTCTCTCTCTCCTTTTCCACACCTGTCTGACAGGATTAACGCTTTACTCTCTCGCCTAAACTCCCATAACTGAGGTAACATTTTCCCAGAGATGGTGGCCCCTTGGCGCACACAACCATATTACATGTGTTTAATCTTGAGTGAGAGAGGGCGGTGTAGGTCTAATAACATATCATTAGGATGGCGAGACACAGGCTACACCTGTTAAATGTTATCACGAGAGTTAAGGCTTTTGTGGTTCCGAGCACATTCAACTACTATGGTGTCCTGTCTTGGAGGAAAAGTACACAGAGCTTAAAAAATGTAATCAAATCAAATTGTATTTGTCACATGCTCCGAATACAACAGGTATTTGATTTGACCTTACAGCGAAATGCTGACTTACGAGCTCTTAACCAACAATGCAGTTTTAAGAACATACCCCCAAAACAGTAAGAGATAAGAATAACAAATGATTAAAGAGCAGCAGTAAAATAACAATAGCGGGGCTTTATACAGGGGGTACCGGTTCAGAGTCAATGTGCGGGGCACAGGTTAGTCAAGGTAATTGAGGTAATACGTACAAGTAGGTAGACAGATCTTACCACCCGTCTTACTGGTTCTCCTATTCAAGTCCCCTTCAGGATCCACCTCAAGGTTATGCTATTAAACATAAAGTCTAAGTGCTGCAACTGTATACTATTCCTTGAGTGTGCAAATAAAGAGTTAATGATTTGTAAGTCTTCGAGGAATTCTAGTAGCCACACAGACACCATGCAGACACAATTAGAAGGAGAGGATTGTTAGCTCAGCAGCTGTGAGTGATGTTAGTGACGTGAGTGACATGAGTGACGTGAGTGACGTGCCTTGTGTGTGAATGTGGTGCAGCAGAACAACTGACATTGACTGACAATTTCAAGTGTGTAATTTGAAAGTAGGCTAGATTTGTTTTAATGTGGAATACGACAACATTTGTGGTTTTATTCATACACATTGTCTACGTAAGAAGCCTGGTTGACCCAGCAAGTAGGCCTACAGCTTGTCCCATGGGTGTGTTCTCTTGTGCTGTCACCTGTTTTTAAGCTGCTATGACATTATGACAATAGCTAGAAGGTGTTGAATCTAACTAGACCTGAATAACCCAAATATGCACTTAAAAAATGTTTGTGTTGATCGACAAGAGCACAGGTAAGTGGAAACATCATGCAACTTTCTTTTCTTTTGAGAACATTAAGCTGCATGAACTTAATAACAGAACGTGAAGTAATTTAGAGAATGGTGTGTGTTTCTCATGGCTTTCCGGGAGGACTGACCCATTAGGCAAAGGGAGGACTGACCCATTAGGCAAAGGGAGGACTGACCCATTAGGCAAAGGGAGGACTGACCCATTAGGCAAAGGGAGGAACTACTCATTAGGCAAAGGGAGGAACTACTCATTAGGCAAAGGGAGGAACTGACCCATTAGGCAAAGGGAGGACTCATTGACCTCATTAGGCAAAGGGAGGAACTACTCCATTAGGCAAAGGGAGGAACTACTCATTAGGCAAAGGGAGGACTAGGCAAAGGGAGGACCCATTAGGCAAAGGGAGGAACTACTCATTAGGCAAAAAACTACTCATTAGGAGGAACTACTCATTAGGCAAAGGGAGGAACTACTCATTAGGCAAAAGGACTAAAGCACACTGCATTTTGGCCTACTCATTAGGCAGAGAGCATTGTGTAATCGATCCCATGCAAATATATTTTTTCCCCTTCTGCCAACCTGTCAGGCTGATATTATTAGGCTAATGTGCGGTGACTAAAGGGCTGCTATCACCAAACCCAATGGAATTAGACAGTATAGGCCTACAGTCAGGAGTTTTCAGTTGATTTTACTTTGAGTGATGAGGTCCAACTTGCTGTTTTGGTGTGTGACGTTAGGCGCCATCTACCTGTGATTCTTAGTACTACTACTACAATACTTTGAATAGAGAAGGATAACAGCAGGAATAGTTGTGGGGCTCATCCAGACTGATATAGACAGATATTGAGGCTGATCTTTGCCTTCACACATTCATTCATAAAACCATCATGTTGCATACATGTATACGGTTTTAACCAATCAGCATTCAGGATCGTTGTGTCCAGACAAATATAGTAACGATGTCACAGGAGGATGCTGAGGGGAAGACGGATCATAATAATGGCTGGAAGGGAACCAATGGAAACCATGTGTTTGATGTGTTAGAAACCATTCCACTGGAGCCGTTACTATGAGCCAGTTCTCCTGAGTTAAGGCAGCACCAACATGCTGTGACTGATATGTATGAAGGTATAAAAAAACACACCTGAAGACCTAACCTTTTCCATTTGGCTGCTCAGTAACCCACAATATTACTATGCGAGACATTTAACCAGTCGCTGTTTTCCTCATAAAACAGTCAAATCATTGCAATATTTTCGCATAAAAAGAATCACTGCAGTACAAAGACGGCTCGCAATTTCAACCAATAACCTCACGTTTAAAGCTTAATATTGTTCAATTAAGCCACACCTCAACTAACTTTTCCCATCGTCTCTGAGTGAGAGCTGTAGATTTAGCATCTCTCTGACTGAGTAAAGATTGATGCCAAATAAGCAAATCACTGCTAGAAAAAAACCCTGTGTGTTTGTAAAGATACAGTATCCTCATGCAATAGATTCAAGTGAAGTACTTAAACAAGTGTGTAAATAGGCGTATTAGTTAATAATTCATGCTATATTAACCCTGAAATACACGTGTCATCATTCAGTATTGTTAGTAATCATATACTGTAGCCTAAAGGGCAGTGATATTTAACACAGTATCATTATATTATACTGTGCTTGACATTACTACCACAATAACATACAAGAAACTTGAGGAAGAAAGGCTCCAAAAAGGGAATACAAAAGAGACAGATTCTAGATCTTTCTGTAGCTCACAATTTAATTTCATCATTATCAAACATACACCAAACATCAGCATGACATCAGCATGACATCAGCATGACATCAGCATAAAGAAGACATCAGCATGACATGAGTAGTTCAAACATGAATAATAAAGACTACAACACGATAAAGAAGACATTATGTCAAAGCGAGGAAAAGATTCATTTAGATTGTATAGACTTAAACTGTCAAACCATTTAACGTAAAATTATAAAACAATGATAACAAAACCAGTTAATAAAGTATAGCCATCTTCTCAAACACCAGTGTCACTACATATAATCAAGTGATTATTCTAATGTTCTACATTCATAATGAATGACATAACGTCACATATAATCATGTTATTCCACCGATAGATATCCACAGAAACATGCTACTGTTAAAGTTACATCTGTTTCCTGCTGTTTACGTTAAGTAGACTCAGTGATATGAGCTGCGGTGGGAACCACAGATACTACAGAGTTGACACGATGTAAGAGGCAGCACTTGTGTGGTACCCACTCAGAACACATGCACGTTTGCTTCACTCAATGTGATAGTGGCGTGACAAGTCCTGAGAAGATAAGCCTCTCGATTGGGTCATTCTGTGGAAATTGTCCAAAAATGCTAAGTCTACCTTTATTACAATCCTAGTTGTTCTCCCCACTACCCCTGCCTGCACAGAGACATGGCACCTTTCCAGCCCTGCGGAGGAAGAGGAGGGCCTGGACAGAACTGCCCATAATGGAGAAGGAGACAAGGGGTGGGGCTATTTCACACAGGTTTTCCTTCTCTGAAAATAGATGCATCATTGGTGCCATGATGATCGTTGGTACATAGTTGACAAGCAGCATCACCAGCATGATGGAGACGATCCTGAAAGCTCTCTTCTTCTGCAGGTTTCCCCCCTCGTTCTCCTTCCCTCCATCTCCCGGGCCGGGCTTCTTAAGAACCCTGAGAATGGAGAGGCTGCAGAACAAGTCCATTGACAGTACGGGGAGGAATATGCCCAAGTTATTGTATACAGATAATATTTTGTAGTTTATAACACCGAACACCAGAACCATCAGCCAGACAACACCACAACACCCCACCCTGTATCTCAGGGGTTTGTACTTCAGGAAGACTACAGGATGGACCACTGCCAGGTAGCGCTCTACACAGATACAGCACTGGAACAGAGGCCTGGCTGCAAAGACCACACCATACATGAAATTAAAAGCCAATTCCAATGACAGGTTACGCAGTGTGAAAACGTTGAGTATCGACAACATGAACAAGAGAGTGCTGGCCATCTCCATGGAGACCAGATTCAGAGTGAAGATTTCGGACTCAATGAGACTCCACCCGCCGCTAGAGATGAGCCAGAGAGACCAGCCATTGGCTGGCACACCGAAGGTGAAGTCTATCATCATGACAACAACGCTACCTGTATAGCTGGGGGAGCCTAGACAATTCAACAGGCTAACAGTGCTGTTGGTTGGCTGGAGATGGTCAGAACTGATCTCGGTGGAGTTCATTTTCTTATTATTCTGTTTGTAGCTGTTTTGAGGGAAGAGGAAAATGACTGTTTAATCTTTTGAAGTGGATGATATAATTAGTATTTTTATTTTCAGCTGGGCAGGATATCTTCACCACTGCCACGTACTTGTAATGTACATTAATCACATGCAAACACTCTCTTCTCATACTGAAATGATTTACTGGGAAACATTCTCACCGGGCTAATGACCCATGTATCCCTGATTCAAATTTCTAAGAGCCAACAGCACCCCTCGATCTGTGATCTTTCTCAACTGAAATGTACAACATTATGACAAAATATAAAAAATATTGCCTTTCAATTAATATTCTTACAACTTTTCAACTACAAACAAACTGTATATATGTTTCAAAGACATACAGTTTTGTATACTAGACCCAATCCACACATGAGAATAGGTCACCTTTAGCTGTTTGTAACAATAGTAATATAATAATATTAAATGTATCCGCAAAAAATGGTACATTATAAACATAGCATCATACAGTCAGCTTAAGTAGATATTGTACAAAAAACAGTCTAGGTACGCAAGACGAGTTTCTCTTCAACAGGGTGTATCAAATCACAAGTCATGTACAACAAATAAACTATTCATATTACAACATACAGCTTAATATCATGATATTAACAAGACCAAAATGTGTCATACCTGTGTTGTGGGAACCTGTCTCTCCTGTGAGGTGTTTCAAATTTACTTTACATCTCTCTGACGGAGAGGAATCACATGTCTATTAGGCAAATCCATCAACAGCCTGAACACCTGTGTGTGGTGTTTATTTATCCCTCTGTGATGATATGTGGATTTGTGATTGTAGCAACTGGACTGGAGACAGAGAGAGGGGGGGTTCTATATCAGTTAGCATCTCGTTGACCCCTTAGGCAGCCGGGTAGTTTCCCAGCTCTGTGGAGGTAGGTGAGGGGCTGCACAAAACCACAGATCATAGTTATGTTGATGCTAACTAACAGACATACTGATGTCTGAGGTCGTCCATAGAAGGCAAATGATCTTTCAGGAGGAAAACCAATAGTAATGGGATATACTGTAGTTTACTGCCATAGAGAGCATGAGAGACAAAATGGTTCTGAATTCCTTTTGCTTTGTTATTTGAACCCTCCCTGGGTTCTACTAATCACCCAAAACAAGCCCAAACAACCTAAAAGTTCCCAAAACAACCACAAACAAACACAAATGGGTACCCATAACAACCCAAAACAACACCAAAAGGATTCCCAAAAGAACCTCAAAGAACCAGAAAAAAATATCATAAGCAAGTACCCAAAACTTCTCAAAAGTAGTCAAAAGAAAAACAAAATGCCAAAACAACACAAAACCACCTACATTATTAGTTCAGGATCCCGTTTTAGACACGTGAATAATGGCCGACTGGGCCATTATTAAGCACTAGAACAGGGTCCGCCTCGACATAGACAATCCGATGAAAAAAGACCCATGTTTGGTGAGAGTAACCGTATTCAGGAAATATAGTGAGCTCCAAAAGTATTGGAACAGTGACACATTGTTCATTGGGAAATTTACCCTAAAATTAAAGCTGACAGTCTGCACTTTAACCATCCACTTTAACCATCGGAAGTGCTGAAGCACAGAGCTAGCTCTGTATATATAACATGGTGATGAAGGCTCTCTTCTTCCACCGTTCACCCCTTTATCTGAATTTTCTCCTCCTCCTCCCCTCTCTCTCCATCCCCTTGACAGGACCATTTCAGAAGGACGTAGGATTAGCATCATACCAAATGCATGATGTTGCACACAATTGTGCACATTTTTCAGAGACCCGTTTTAACTTGTGAATGTTACTTTCAAAACTACTGACTGAAATTATTTAAAAAAAACTTTTAAGCATCACTTTAACTGTTTAATGAAGAGACAAAAAATGTAAATGCCTACGTTTTCAAACTTAATTTAATAATTTTCAATCCCCACGCTAACGTTTTTAGCCAAGTTTTTTAGCCCATAGAGTTTGTTGTAATGTTTGACTCACTCAAATATCACATGTATACACATTAGGCATGGCAAAATGAGTTAAATTGCAGGAAATGTTTTAAACCTGCAAAATGTTGTCTCTCTCTGCCAACAAGAGGTGTGTGAACAGTTTGTGTCATGAACAGTACCCATAGCAATAGATGTGACACATGCAGGGGGGCTGCTCTAGCATTACATACGCTGCCATATCAATGTTAAACTGATTAATAACATCATTATTACAGCAAACATTATTATCCCTGAAGTTACAGTAGGGCTTTCGTGATTGATAGAAACATTTGCATTATGGTGTAGGCTACTTAACTCACAACACAGAAAACATTAGAGCTCTAAAACACATCACATCAAACCTTTTTAACACTGACCTAAAGGTGCTTTATAACATAGAAATGGTTGGGATGGGCCTCCCGGTTGGCGCAGTGGCCCAAGGTACTGCATCACAGTGCTAGCTGTGCCACCAGAAACTCGGGGTTCAAGCCCAGGCTCTGTCGCAGCCGGCCGCGACCGGGAGGCCCATGGGGCGGCGCACAATTGGTCTAGCATCGTCTGGGTTAGGGATGGTTTTGCCAACAGGGACATCTTTGTCTAATCGCACACTAGCGACTCCTGTGGCGGGCCAGGCGCAGTGCACGCTGACCAGGTCGCTAGGTATACAGTGTTTCCTCTTTTCCTCTGACACATTGGTGCGGCTGGCTTCCGGGTTGGATGCGCGCTCTGTTAAGAAGCAGTGCGGCTTGGTTGGGTTGTGTTTCGGAGGACGCATGGCTCTTGACCTTTGCCTCTCCCGAGTCCGTACAGGAGTTGTAGCGATGAGACAAGACAGTAACTACTAACAATTGGATACCACGAAATTGGGGAGAAAAAGGGGATACATTTTTTTTAAAATGGCTGGGACAGTATATACAGTGGGGAGAACAAGTATTTGATACACTGCCGATTGTGCAGGTTTTCCTACTTAAAAAGCACGTAGAGGTCTGTAATTTTTATCATAGCTACACTTCAACTGTGAGAGATGGAATCTAAAAAAAAATCCAGAAAATCACGTTGTATGATTTTTAAGTAATTAATTTGCATGACATAAGTATTTGATACATCAGAAAAGCAGAACTTAATATTTGGTACAGAAACCTTTGTTTGCAATTACAGAGATCATACGTTTCCTGTAGTTCTTGACCAGGTTTGCGCACACTGCAGCAGGAATGTTGGCCCACTCCTCCATTGAGACCTTCTCCAGATCCATGCAATTGGCATGCTGACAGCTGGAATGTCCACCAGCGGTTGAATGACGGCCTAACCCGGCCAAAACATAACCCGGACGACGCTGGGCCAATTGTGCGCCGCTGTATGTGACTGCCATGCAGTGCCTTAGTAAACTGCTGTGCCACTCGGGAGCCCATTATGAACTGTAACTCAGTAAAATCTTTGCAGTTGTTGCATGTTGCATTTATATTTTTGTTCAGCATATGTTTTGTTAAAATCCTGCTATGAGCCAATACAGGTGCATTCATCACTGACGGGCGATACATGTTTGATGAGATGCTGTAATCGTATGTGACAGACAGAATCAGATTTCCTTTATTCCACACTTCTTATAAAGCAAACAGCAATACAATTCAATAGAGAACACCACTCAATAGTATAGAAGCAACAATAGTAGTATGTATTTTTGGGGTTACAATTTGTCAAACCAAGCAAAAAAGTTAGGAATCGGTTGGAATTGTGAGCATGAGGTGATAGTAAATCATCACAATGTAGCTCTCTAATTTCCACTTAGATGAATTAACAGCGATATGACAAATACAACATTTCACTTACGTACCAATCAACCGCGATGCCCTGCTCTCTCTACACACACTGTTTATTTGAATGATTAACCACTTCTTACACATGTCAAAACCTCTAGATAGCAGGAACAATGTGATTAAAGGAAATAGAACAGAATGATAACCTGATACATGCAAGACAACCATTCCCCTACAGTGCAGTAATCCTTCTCTTTAAGCCCAGATGGCAGGGCAGTTTCCCAGTCCTGTGGAGGCAGAGGAGGGGCTGAGTAAAGCTAACCAACATGTTGAACGAGAAAGTAATTGGAGTCAGAATACACCTGAATGGTCTCGAAGAAATATGATCCTGAATGATTTCCCCGACGATCGTAGGATGGTATCAAGGTCCGTAGGATGATCTGGACGCTACAGGAGGCTCTCCTCTTCCTCAGGTTCCTTTCCTCCTCCTTTTCAACCTTTCTCTCCTTCCTGCCATCGCATGGACCTTCTTAGTACCCTCAGTATGGAAACAGGTCAATGAATAGTTCTGGCCAATGTCATTATTACATTATTGACTGAAGTTTACTGTGGCATTTCAATACAATAGTTTTCACTGTACCTTCTGCAACTTGTTCTTATTGGGGAAGAATGGACATCTATACTTCTGTCCAGGCGTTATGATCTGGCATCTACAGTATGCTATGAAGTTCTCATAACAAGATGACACTCATCTAGACTAGCCTACACTGTATTTGAGTAATGTATAGACATTTAAATTGAAATGCATCTGCCATTCAAAAAGCCAATGTTTACATCAGGGGGGTCCACACATCTCCAGTATAGATAGAGCCCAATGTCTTTCTAGGAGTGTACACTGTCTGGGTTAGAATGTTAAGTCACAATGACACCATCAGTCTCATGCACAGTCAGTCCCCATACATTTAAATATCATTATGTAATCTAGTGACAGACAAGGACGCTCAGTTCAAAGTAGAACCTAACATGAAGAAGAACACAAGTCATTACTTAATGCTGAAGTTAAATGAAGAGGTCTAATAAACCCCTATCAAACTACCCCGTACTAACTGTATAATTAATAATTAATAAAACAAACCAACATTCACTAGAAAAGATAAACAAGTGATGCAGCTTTAGTTAACAACAACTCTAATGATAACGGGCTGTTAAAACAAGAAGAACTTGATCAAATAAGAGATGAGAGACATGGATTCTACATCTTTGCCTTTAGTTAACAACAACTCCTAATACTAACTGTATAATTCATAAAACAAACATCTACCTTTGATTTCCACCAACGGCTGCAGGAACTAAGAAGTGAGGCTGAGCAGCGGCATTGACTGAAATGTTATAATTCAATGCATATTTAACACAATGCTCTGTCGTGTCCTAGCATTAGTTGGTCAAAATAAAACATGCTTTTAGTGCCCGCAACTGTAAGTCTAATGTGTCTCTGTCCCTCTACAGCATGACAGCCGTCCCTCTCTGTAGAGGTGCATCAGGGGTGAGACCATAACACTGAAGACGTTGACAATCTGCAACATGGGGATGACATTGCAGTTGTAGTCAAGACTGGATGACAGGGTGGTGTAACTAACCAACGGGTCCGATGTCAGCACTGGGATGGAGCTGGGGCCACCCGCCAAGATAACCACAAGGTTGGTTAAGATGATCCCAAAAAGATCCCAAAAGCTCTCTTCTTATGTGGGTCTGTTGTCCCCTGATTCTTCTCTCCCCCTCTGCCCCCCTCTACCTCTCCTGGACCAGGCTGCTTCAGCAAACGCAGAATGAAGAAGCAGCAGAGAGAAATGACGGCAATAGACACCACTGAGCACATAACCTGAGGTTTCTTCATAACCAAATAAAGAGATCAGAGAACATGCAAAAGTAAGTGACAACACCCAGACCATGGTTGAACACGCCACCCTGTACCTCCGGAGTCTGTACTTGAGGAAAGACACAGGTTGGGCCACCGCCAGGTAGCGCTCCACACAGATGCAGCTCTGGAGCAGGGGCCTGCAGGTCCAGGCGATGTAATACAGGAAATACACAGTCTGCCGTAACATTATAGCCTTCGGGATGAATAGGTAGCTGATCATCTCAAGGAGACCCTGGACACAGAACATCAGCTCCACTGCAAACAGGTTAATAGGGAAGACCTGGGTGGGTTTCACACCTCCAGAGAGACTTCCACTCAGACAGAGCCAGAGGCACCAGACCAGAGCTGGCATCCCGAGTAAGGAGCACAGGGCCTGGACAGCACCGGACAGCTTTGGCACAACATAGCCCTGGTCAACGCAAACATCCCATTTGTCAAGGTCAGTGTGGTTTCCTGAAGAGTCATTCATCCTTGTGGAACAATGTCTGGGCCCACTGAGATATGAGAGAGGGCAGATTACAAGATTCATCACTTTAGGTTTTAATATATTGAAAAAAACTGATGCAATATAGTGATGTAAACATATATAAAATACTTAGATATACGTAGGTCTACTGTTATGTCAGTCAAAGTATTGTGCATTGTCTCAGAAAGTCTGAATGACAACATAAAGAGGAGAAGAAAAATGGTTAGCTGAACATAACATGTTAAAATGTAAAATAACCTACCCGACTTGTTTTGGTAAAATAGAGGCCTTTCCTTATTATTTTCGTCGTGGTCCCTCTTGCAGAAGGCTGTGTCCGACCT
>NW_027008886.1:62273-67145 GCF_036934945.1 Oncorhynchus masou masou
ATATTTCAGGTAGTGTACAGTATATAGGCCTATGTACATTTATGTTTCAGGTAATGTACAGTATATAGGCCTATGTACATTTATGTTTCAGGTAATGTACAGTATATAGGCCTATGTACATTTATGTTTCAGGTAGTGTACAGTATATAGGCCTATGTAGATTTATATTTCAGGTAGTGTACAGTATATAGGCCTATGTAAACATTTATATTTCAGGTAATATACAGTATATAGGCCTATGTACATTTATATTTCAGGTAGTGTACAGTATATAGGCCTATGTACATTTATATTTCAGGTAGTGTACAGTATATAGGCCTATGTAAACATTTATATTTCAGGTAATATACAGTATATAGGCCTATGTACATTTATATTTCAGGTAGTGTACAGTATATAGGCCTATGTACATTTATGTTTCAGGTAATATACAGTATATAGGCCTATGTACATTTATATTTCAGGTAGTGTACAGTATATAGGCCTATGTACATTTATGTTTCAGGTAATATACAGTATATAGGCCTATGTACATTTATATTTCAGGTAGTGTACAGTATATAGGCCTATGTACATTTATGTTTCAGGTAATGTACAGTATATAGGCCTATGTACATTTATGTTTCAGGTAATGTACAGTATATAGGCCTATGTACATTTATGTTTCAGGTAATGTACAGTATATAGGCCTATGTACATTTATGTTTCAGGTAGTGTACAGTATATAGACCTATGTAAACATTTATATTTCAGGTAATGTACAGTATATAGGCCTATGTACATTTATGTTTCAGGTAGTGTACAGTATATAGGCCTATGTACATTTATGTTTCAGGTAGTGTACAGTATATAGGCCTATGTACATTTATGTTTCAGGTAGTGTACAGTATATAGGCCTATGTAGATTTATATTTCAGGTAATGTACAGTATATAGACCTATGTAAACATTTATATTTCAGGTAATGTACAGTATATAGGCCTATGTACATTTATGTTTCAGGTAGTGTACAGTATATAGGCCTATGTACATTTATGTTTCAGGTAGTGTACAGTATATAGGCCTATGTACATTTATGTTTCAGGTATGTATATAGGCCTATGTAGATTTATATTTCAGGTAATGTACAGTATATAGACCTATGTAAACATTTATATTTCAGGTAATGTACAGTATATAGGCCTATGTACATTTATGTTTCAGGTAGTGTACAGTATATAGACCTATGTAAACATTTATATTTCAGGTAGTGTACAGTATATAGGCCTATGTAAACATTTATATTTCAGGTAGTATACAGTATATAGACCTATGTAAACATTTATATTTCAGGTAGTATACAGTATATAGACCTATGTAAACATTTATATTTCAGGTAATGTACAGTATATAGGCCTATGTAAACATTTATATTTCAGGTAGTGTACAGTATATAGACCTATGTAAACATTTATATTTCAGGTAGTCTACCGTATATACAAAGCCACAATACATACCATCCCAGTAGGTGGAGATGCAGTCCAGACAGTAGCTGTGACCACAGGGTGTGGAGACTGGGTTGGTGAACACATCCAGGCAGATAGAACAGATGAACTGATCCTCAGAGAGGAAGCCACCCGACCCGGAGAGAGCCATTCTGGGGAAAATGGTAGAGCTAGTGGTCTGGACCTCTGCTGGGGAGATGGTAGGGCTGGCTGGTAGAGCTACTGGTCTGGAGCTCTGCAGGGGAGATGGTAGGGCTGGCTGGTAGGGCTACTGGTCTGGACCTCTGCTGGGGAGACGGTAGGGCTGGCTGGTAGAGCTACTGGTCTGGAGCTCTGCTGGGGAGACGGTAGGGCTGGCTGGTAGAGCTACTGGTCTGGAGCTCTGCAGGGGAGACGGTAGGGCTGGCTGGTAGGGCTACTGGTCTGGACCTCTGCTGGGGAGATGGTAGGGCTGGCTGGTAGAGCTACTGGTCTGGAGCTCTGCTGGGGAGACGGTAGGGCTGGCTGGTAGGGCTACTGGTCTGGACCTCTGCAGGGGAGACGGTAGGGCTGGCTGGTAGGGCTACTGGTCTGGAGCTCTGCAGGGGAGACGGTAGGGCTGGCTGGTAGGGCTACTGGTCTGGACCTCTGCAGGGGAGACGGTAGGGCTGGCTGGTAGGGCTACTGGTCTGGAGCTCTGCAGCTAGGGGGCAACAGAACACAAGTGTTAGGTGTCATTAAAAAGTTTGTTGAGAAGAATCTGCCCAGCCCAGAGGGAGCCTGGCTGGGGCTGGGGCTGGGACTGGGGCTGGAGGCTGGAGCTGGGGCTGAGGCTGAGGCTGAGGCTGGGGCCGGTGAGACGCTAGGGCTGGCTGGTAGGGCTACTTATCTGGATCTCTGCAGCTAGGGGACAGGAGCTCCCAGGTATTAGGTGGATTGAGAGTGTGTGTAAATGTCCCTTTTGTTTAGGTAATGTCTGTCAGCACTGTATTACATAACACACACACACACACACACACACACACACACACACACACACACACACACACACACACACACACACACACACACACACACACAGATTGTGTCCTCCACAGAGGAACATTTGTCTCAGTCAAGCATGGCTGCCTGTGAGATAATGTAGAGGAATGTGGTCTGTGCACTCTGACTGATGTTTACCCTAGTTAGCTCACACAGTAGGCCTGTATCTGTCACATCAGACAGGGGGTGGAATGAAGTAGGGACCGGCAGCACAGAGGAGGCCTCAACCAGCGCTGATACTGTCGCCTATTGCACAACATGGTAAACACAACCTGGTCTGGTTGGAGAAAACAAGGACCAATAGGCCTTCAGGCTGTTGTTAGGCCACAGGCTCTGCCAGACAGGAAACATCTTTAAACATGCACTAGAATTAGGCAATATGTTTACAACACAAAATAAGACTGCTAGTAATCCTCACTTGCTCGCTTGCACTCTGTCACCTCAACTGCTATTTGGGGCTCACACAATGTTACTTTCACAAATCAATACCTAGACTATGCCATTAACACACATGCTATGTCAAAACCAGTTACGCTATGTCATGACCACCCAGACCAGCCACCCAGCCCATGTCATGACCACCCAGCCCTAAGTCATGAGCCTAGAAGTCATGACCACCCAGCCTATGTCATGACTATGTCACTACCCAGCCTAAGTCATGACCACCCAGCCTATGTCATGACCACCCAGCCTAAGTCTACCCAGCTATGTCATGACCACCCAGCCTATGTCATGACCACCCAGCCTAAGTCATGCCTATGTCATGACTACCCAGCCTAAGTCATGACCACCCAGGGTATATCATGTTCTTAGTACTTATTATTATCTTTCATTTGTTTATGGTTAATGTCAGCAGCCATACTTAGGTGGCCACATGTAAAATATCCATATGCATGCACACACATACACACACACACACACACACACACGCACACACACACACACACACACACACACACACACACACACACACACACACACACACACACACACACACACACACACACACACACACACACACACACACACACACTCACACGCACGCACTCACACACGCACTCCACACACTCACACACGCACACGCACACACACACACACACACACACAGAGAGAGAGAGCTCATGGGGTTTAAGGTGGAAGAGAGCAATACAAATTTAAATTACGTCATCATTTCTCAACATTTGTACGGGGACAGATGTAGCCTATTGAATCTCATTATAGAATATGCCCAAATGCATCCTCCAATTTCAACATCTGCCTATGCCCACACATATTGTCTCAAGAAAAACATCTATATTTTGAATGAAGTTTGACGAAATGACCTTCTATATTTCCACCTAATACAGCTAGTTACTTACTTTTGTGCCTCTTCCTCAGAAGCAAACTTGTAAGGCATAACTTCTCTCCAAGGTTACCTGGAATTTTGCCTTCAGGACTTGAAAATATGATTGGTTAACCATTGCCTATGTCACTGTGGGTACAATGTCACCAATGCACTTGCTAATAAACTCACTCACCGAATCAGCAATTACATACATCAATGTTATTGTCCGACACTATCCGGAACATATCCCTGTCCACGTGATCGAAGCAATCTTGAAGTGTGGAATCAGATTGGTCGGACCAGCGTTGAACAGACCTGAGCAGACCTGGCTGGAAGCAACAAAAATGGAGTCGTGGTCAGATTTTTTGAAAGGAGGGCGAGGGAGGGCTTTGCTTCCGTCGCGGAAGTTAGAGTAACAATGATCCATAAATTTGCCAGCCCGGGTCGCTCATTCATTGTTTTCAGATTAGCCTTATTAAAATCCCCAGCGTCAATAAAGACAATACAGCCTCAGGATATGTGGTTTCCAGTTTACATAGAGTCCATTGAAGTTCTTTCAGGACCGTCAAGGTGTCTGCGGGATATACACGACTGTGATTATACACGACTGTGATTATACACGACTGTGATTATACACGACTGTGATTATACACGACTGTGATTATACACGACTGTGATTATACACGACTGAGATTATACACGACTGTGATTATACACGACTGAGATTATACACGACTGTGATTATACACGACTGTGATTATACGACTGTGATTATACACGACTGTGATTATACACGACTGTGATTATACACGACTGTGATTATACCGACTGAGATTATACCGACTGAGATTATGCACGACTGAGATTATACGCGACTGTGATTATACACGACTGTGATTATACACGACTGTGATTATACGACTGTGATTATACACGACTGTGATTATACACGACTGAGATTATACACGACTGAGATTATACACGACTGAGATTATACACGACTGTGATTATACACGACTGTGATTATACACGACTGTGATTATAC
>NW_027008887.1:0-2500 GCF_036934945.1 Oncorhynchus masou masou
CAGCCACCACTAACATTGAGTGGCTGCTGCCAACATACAGACTCAAATCTCCAGCCACTTTAATAATTAAACATTGGATGTAATAAATGTATCACTAGTCACTTTAAACAATGACACTTTATATAATGTTTACATACCCTACATTACTCATCTCATATGTATATTCTATACCATCTACTGCATCTTGCCTATACTGTTCGGCCATCGCTCATCCATATATGCATATGTACATATTCTTATTCATTCCTTTATACACACAATTGTAAGGTAGTTGTTGTGGAATTGTTAGATTACTTGTTAGATATTATTGCACTTGTCGGAACTAGAAGCACAAGCATTTCGCTACACTCGCATTAACATCTGCTAACCATGTGTATGTGACCAATACAATTTGATTTGAATAGTCTTTTATGATATTTGCCCATATTCATAAAGCGCCTTGAAGTGTATTTGATCCTTATTTTACCAGATAAGTTGACTGAGAACACGTTCTCATTTGCAGCAACGACCTGGGGAATAGTTACAGGGGAGAGGAGGGGGATGAATGAGACAATTGTAAACTGGGGATTATTAGGTGACCGTGATGGCATGAGGGCCAGATTGGGAATTTAGCCAGAACTTCACATAGCCTCTGACCTAACCCTGAATCAAAATTATATGACTTCACATAGCCTCTGATCTAACCCCTAACCCTGACTCAACATTATAAAATGTAATTTAGCCTCTGACCTAACCCTTAATCCTGACTCAACATTATAACACGTAATTTAGCCTCTGACCTAAATCTAACCTTGTATAACTTCATATATGTCACACCCTGACCTGTTTCACCTGTCTTTGTGATTGTCTCCACCCCCCTCTCCAGGTGTCACCCATCTTCCCCATTATCCCCAGTGTATTTATACCTGTGTTCTCTGTTTGTCTGTTGCCAGTTCGCTCGTCGAGCCTACCAGCGTGTTCTGTGATTCGAACTGTCTGCATCCGAGTCTTATCCTGAGTTCTGATAATATAGCCTCTGACGTAGACGAGATGAGTTGGTCTACTGGACTACTGTTTGAGTTCCTGCACCGCTTACAGATTATTACCTTCAAAATATGTTCTGAACACCTACTTCAGTCCACTTCAAAACACATATCTTATTGCATATTATGTATTAGAATAGCAGAAGGATTCTCATGCTATGACATTCAAACAAAATATGATACTGTCGTATGTAATCTTCTGCCTCCCTAGGCCCTGAGTAGCAGAAACGGGGATTAGAACATGATTCAAACTGCTCCAGTAATATCAAATCAAATTTATTTGTCACATACACATGGTTAGCAGATGTTAATGCGAGTGTAGCGAAATGCTTGTGCTTCTAGTTCCGACAATGCAGTAATAACCAACAAGTAATCTAACTAACAATTCCTAAACTACTGTCTTATACACAGTGTAAGGGGATAAAGAATATGTACATAAGGATATATGAATGAGTGATGGTACAGAGCAGCATAGGCAAGATACAGTAGATAGTATAATACAGGGATTAGAACAAGATTCAAACTGCTCCAGTAAACAGGCTCTTTTTGGTAATTCACAGCGTTATAGCCTCCTCGGTTGGAACGACTACAGTCGGCTATTAAATTCAACTTGATTGGAGAGCCACAACACATTCCCCGCCTCTCGTCACAATCCGTTCAGCCGTCACTGACAAACACATACCAGATGTTTAACAGGGTTGTTAGCATATTGAAAAACCACTATTTCTTGCTCTCGACCAAACTCAAGATCTAAACAAAGTCTGAATGTGTTCTCAGGTGCTGCAGTTTATTAAATTCATAGGAAAAGGAAAACCTCGTCAGTTGCACAACTGAATGTATTTTTCCGCATTTAAACCAACCCTTCCTGACTGAGAGGTGCAGGGGGCTGACATCCATGTCATCAGGAAACACAGGGAGCGCTTGTTATTTGGCAGAAGAGCAGATTTTAAAGGCTTGGGGATTAGAACCGGTGACCTTGTGGTTAGAGAAAACAAAACGATAATTACTTGACACATTGGAAAGAATTAACAAAAAAACAGAGCAAACTAGAATGCTATTTGGCCCGACACAGAGAGTACACAGCGGCAGAATACCTGACCACTGTGACGGACCCAAAATTAAGGAAAGCTTTGACTATGTACAGACTCAGTGAGCATAGCCTTGCTATTGAGAAAGGCCGCCGTAGGCAGACCTGGATCTCAAGAGAAGACAGGCTATGTGCTCACTGCCCACAAAATGAGGTGGAAACTGAGCTGCACTTCCTAACCTCCTGCCCAATGTATGACCATATTAGAGAGACATATTTCCCTCAGATGACACAGATCCACAAAGAATTCGAAAACAAATTCAATTTTGATAAACTCTCATATCTACTGGGTGAAATTCCACAGTGTGCCATCACAGCAGCAAGATTTGTGACCTGTTGCCACGAGAAAAGGGCAACCAGTGAAGAACAAACACCATTGCAAATACAAACC
>NW_027008887.1:7500-35898 GCF_036934945.1 Oncorhynchus masou masou
CCCTTCCCCTCAGACTGAACATATTAATGTAGAACCCATCCTCTCCTTCCTGGACCCTTCCCCTCAGACTGAACATATTAATGTAGAACCCATCCTCTCCTTCCCCTTCAGACTGAACATATTAATGTAGAACCCATCCTCTCCTTCCCCTCAGACTGAACATATTAATGTAGAACCCATCCTCTCCTTCCCTTCAGACTGAACATATTAATATAGAACCCATCCTCTCCTTCCTGGACCCTTCCCCTCAGACTGAACATATTAATGTAGAACCCATCCTCTCCTTCCCCTCAGACTGAACATATTAATATAGAACCCATCCTCTCCTTCCCCTCAGACTGAACATATTAATATAGAACCCATCCTCTCCTTCCCCTCAGACTGAACATATTAATGTAGAACCCATCCTCTCCTTCCTGGACCCTTCCCCTCAGACTGAACATATTAATGTAGAACCCATCCTCTCCTTCCCCTCAGACTGAACATATTAATGTAGAACCCATCCTCTCCCTTCCTGGACCCTTCCCCTCAGACTGAACATATTAATGTAGAACCCATCCTCTCCTTCCCCTCAGACTGAACATATTAATATAGAACCCATCCTCTCCTTCCCTCAGACTGAACATATTAATGTAGAACCCATCCTCTCCTTCCCCTCAGACTGAACATATTAATGTAGAACCCATCCTCTCCTTCCTGGACCCTTCCCCCAGACTCAGACTGAACATATTAATGTAGAACCCATCCTCTCCTTCCCCTCAGACTGAACATATTAATGTAGAACCCATCCTCTCCTTCCTGGACCCTTCCCTTCAGACTGAACATATTAATGTAGAACCCATCCTCTCCTTCCCCTCAGACTGAACATATTAATGTAGAACCCATCCTCTCCTTCCTGGACCCTTCCCCTCAGACTGAACATATTAATGTAGAACCCATCCTCTCCTTCCCTTCAGACTGAACATATTAATGTAGAACCCATCCTCTCCTTTCTGGACCCTTCCCCTCAGACTGAACATATTAATGTAGAACCCATCCTCTCCTTCCTGGACCCTTCCCCTCAGACTGAACATATTAATGTAGAACCCATCCTCTCCTTCCCTTCAGACTGAACATATTAATGTAGAACCCATCCTCTCCTTCCTGGACCCTTCCCCTCAGACTGAACATATTAATATAGAACCCATCCTCTCCTTCCTGGACCCTTCCCTTCAGACTGAACATATTAATGTAGAACCCATCCTCTCCTTCCTGGACCCTTCCCTTCAGACTGAACATATTAATATAGAACCCATCCTCTCCTTCCTGGACCCTTCCCCTCAGACTGAACATATTAATATAGAACCCATCCTCTCCTTCCCCTCAGACTGAACATATTAATGTAGAACCCATCCTCTCCTTCCTGGACCCTTCCCCTCAGACTGAACATATTAATATAGAACCCATCCTCTCCTTCCTGGACCCTTCCCCTCAGACTGAACATATTAATGTAGAACCCATCCTCTCCTTCCCCTCAGACTGAACATATTAATATAGAACCCATCCTCTCCTTCCCCTCAGACTGAACATATTACTATAGAACCCATCCTCTCCTTCCTGGACCCTTCCCCTCAGACTGAACATATTAATATAGAACCCATCCTCTCCTTCCTGGACCCTTCCCTTCAGACTGAACATATTAATGTAGAACCCATCCTCTCCTTCCTGGACCCTTCCCCTCAGACTGAACATATTAATATAGAACCCATCCTCTCCTTCCTGGACCCTTCCCCTCAAACTGAACATATTAATGTAGAACCCATCCTCTCCTTCCCCTCAGACTGAACATATTAATGTAGAACCCATCCTCTCCTTCCTGGACCCTTCCCCTCAGACTGAACATATTAATATAGAACCCATCCTCTCCTTCCCTCAGACTGAACATATTAATGTAGAACCCATCCTCTCCTTCCTGGACCCTTCCCCTCAGACTGAACATATTAATATAGAACCCATCCTCTCCTTCCCCTCAGACTGAACATATTAATATAGAACCCATCCTCTCCTTCCTGGACCCTTCCCCTCAGACTGAACATATTAATGTAGAACCCATCCTCTCCTTCCCCTCAGACTGAACATATTAATGTAGAACCCATCCTCTCCTTCCCCTCAGACTGAACATATTAATATAGAACCCATCCTCTCCTTCCCCTCAGACTGAACATATTAATATAGAACCCATCCTCTCCTTCCTGGACCCTTCCCCTCAGACTGAACATATTAATGTAGAACCCATCCTCTCCTTCCTCTCCTTCCCCTCAGACTGAACATATTAATGTAGAACCCATCCTCTCCTTCCCCTCAGACTGAACATATTAATGTAGAACCCATCCTCTCCTTCCTGGACCCTTCCCCTCAGACTGAACATATTAATATAGAACCCATCCTCTCCTTCCTGGACCCTTCCCCTCAGACTGAACATATTAATGTAGAACCCATCCTCTCCTTCCCCTCAGACTGAACATATTAATATAGAACCCATCCTCTCCTTCCCCTCAGACTGAACATATTAATATAGAACCCATCCTCTCCTTCCCCTCAGACTGAACATATTAATGTAGAACCCATCCTCTCCTTCCCTTCAGACTGAACATATTAATGTAGAACCCATCCTCTCCTTCCTGGACCCTTCCCCTCAGACTGAACATATTAATGTAGAACCCATCCTCTCCTTCCTGGACCCTTCCCCTCAGACTGAACATATTAATATAGAACCCATCCTCTCCTTCCTGGACCCTTCCCCTCAGACTGAACATATTAATGTAGAACCCATCCTCTCCTTCCTGGACCCTTCCCCTCAGACTGAACATATTAATGTAGAACCCATCCTCTCCTTCCTGGACCCTTCCCCTCAGACTGAACATATTAATATAGAACCCATCCTCTCCTTCCTGGACCCTTCCCCTCAGACTGAACATATTAATATAGAACCCATCCTCCTTCCTCAGACTGAACATATTAATGTAGAACCCATCCTCTCCTTCCCCTCAGACTGAACATATTAATGTAGAACCCATCCTCTCCTTCCTGGACCCTTCCCCCTCAGACTGAACATATTAATGTAGAACCCATCCTCTCCTTCCCCTCAGACGGAACATATTAATATAGAACCCATCCTCTCCTTCCCCTCAGACTGAACATATTAATATAGAACCCATCCTCTCCTTCCTGGACCCTTCCCCTCAGACTGAACATATTAATGTAGAACCCATCCTCTCCTTCCTGGACCCTTCCCCTCAGACTGAACATATTAATGTAGAACCCATCCTCTCCTTCCTGGACCCTTCCCCTCAGACTGAACATATTAATGTAGAACCCATCCTCTCCTTCCCCTCAGACTGAACATATTAATGTAGAACCCATCCTCTCCTTCCCCTCAGACTGAACATATTAATGTAGAACCCATCCTCTCCTTCCCCTCAGACTGAACATATTAATGTAGAACCCATCCCCTTCCCCTCAGACTGAACATATTAATATAGAACCCATCCTCTCCTTCCTGGACCCTTCCCCTCAGACTGAACATATTAATATAGAACCCATCCTCTCCTTCCCCCTCAGACTGAACATATTAATATAGAACCCATCCTCTCCTTCCCCTCAGACTGAACATATTAATATAGAACCCATCCTCTCCTTCCTGGACCCTTCCCCTCAGACTGAACATATTAATATAGAACCCATCCTCTCCTTCCTGGACCCTTCCCCTCAGACTGAACATATTAATATAGAACCCATCCTCTCCTTCCTGGACCCTTCCCCTCAGACTGAACATATTAATGTAGAACCCATCCTTCCTTCCTGGACCTTCCCTCAGACTGAACATATTAATGTAGAACCCATCCTCTCCTTCCTGGACCCTTCCCCTCAGACTGAACATATTAATATAGAACCCATCCTCTCCTTCCCCTCAGACTGAACATATTAATATAGAACCCATCCTCTCCTTCCCCTCAGACTGAACATATTAATATAGAACCCATCCTCTCCTTCCTGGACTCTTCCCCTCAGACTGAACATATTAATATAGAACCCATCCTCTCCTTCCCCTCAGACTGAACATATTAATATAGAACCCATCCTCTCCTTCCCCTCAGACTGAACATATTAATGTAGAACCCATCCTCTCCTTCCCCTCAGACTGAACATATTAATGTAGAACCCATCCTCTCCTTCCTTCCCCATCCTCTCCTTCCTGGACCCTTCCCCTCAGACTGAACATATTAATATAGAACCCATCCTCTCCTTCCTGGACCCTTCCCTCAGACTGAACATATTAATGTAGAACCCATCCTCTCCTTCCTGGACCCTTCCCCTCAGACTGAACATATTAATGTAGAACCCATCCTCTCCTTCCCCTCAGACTGAACATATTAATGCTAGAACCCATCCTCTCCTTCCTGGACCCTTCCCCTCAGACTGAACATATTAATGTAGAACCCATCCTCTCCTTCCCCTCAGACTGAACATATTAATATAGAACCCATCCTCTCCTTCCCTTCAGACTGAACATATTAATATAGAACCCATCCTCCCTTCCCCTCAGACTGAACATATTACTATAGAACCCATCCTCTCCTTCCTGGACCCTTCCCCCTCAGACTGAACATATTAATGTAGAACCCATCCTCTCCTTCCTGGACCCTTCCCCTCAGACTGAACATATTAATGTAGAACCCATCCTCTCCTTCCCCTCAGACTGAACATATTAATGTAGAACCCATCCTCTCCTTCCTGGACCCTTCCCCTCAGACTGAACATATTAATGTAGAACCCATCCTGTCCTTCCCCTCAGACTGAACATATTAATGTAGAACCCATCCTCTCCTTCCCCTTCAGACTGAACATATTAATGTAGAACCCATCCTCTCCTTCCTGGACCTTCCCCTCAGACTGAACATATTAATGTAGAACCCATCCTCTCCTTCCTGGACCCTTCCCTTCAGACTGAACATATTAATGTAGAACCCATCCTCTCCTTCCTGGACCCTTCCCCTCAGACTGAACATATTAATGTAGAACCCATCCTCTCCCTTCCTGGACCCTTCCCCTCAGACTGAACATATTAATGTAGAACCCATCCTCTCCTTCCCCCTCAGACTGAACATATTAATATAGAACCCATCCTCTCCTTCCTGGACCCTTCCCCTTCAGACTGAACATATTAATGTAGAACCCATCCTCTCCTTCCTGGACCTTCCCCTCAGACTGAACATATTAATGTAGAACCCATCCTCTCCTTCCCCTCAGACTGAACATATTAATGTAGAACCCATCCTCTCCTTCCTGGACCCTTCCCCTCAGACTGAACATATTAATGTAGAACCCATCCTCTCCTTCCCCTCAGACTGAACATATTAATATAGAACCCATCCTCTCCTTCCCTTCAGACTGAACATATTAATATAGAACCCATCCTCTCCTTCCCCTCAGACTGAACATATTACTATAGAACCCATCCTCTCCTTCCTGGACCCTTCCCCTCAGACTGAACATATTAATGTAGAACCCATCCTCTCCTTCCTGGACCCTTCCCCTCAGACTGAACATATTAATGTAGAACCCATCCTCTCCTTCCCCTCAGACTGAACATATTAATGTAGAACCCATCCTCTCCTTCCTGGACCCTTCCCCTCAGACTGAACATATTAATGTAGAACCCATCCTGTCCTTCCCCTCAGACTGAACATATTAATGTAGAACCCATCCTCTCCTTCCCTTCAGACTGAACATATTAATGTAGAACCCATCCTCTCCTTCCTGGACCCTTCAGACTGAACATATTAATGTAGAACCCATCCTCTCCTTCCTGGACCCTTCCCTCAGACTGAACATATTAATGTAGAACCCATCCTCTCCTTCCTTCAGACTGAACATATTAATATAGAACCCATCCTCTCCTTCCTGGACCCTTCCCCCAGACTGAACATATTAATGTAGAACCCATCCTCTCCTTCCCCTCAGACTGAACATATTAATATAGAACCCATCCTCTCCTTCCCCTCAGACTGAACATATTAATATAGAACCCATCCTCTCCTTCCCCTCAGACTGAACATATTAATGTAGAACCCATCCTCTCCTTCCCCTCAGACTGAACATATTAATATAAGAACCCATCCTCTCCTTCCCCTCAGACTGAACATATTAATGTAGAACCCATCCTCTCCTTCCTGGACCCTTCCCCTCAGACTGAACATATTAATGTCCTCTCCTTCCCCTCAGAACCCATCCTCTCCTTCCCTTCAGACTGAACATATTAATGTAGAACCCATCCTCTCCTTCCCCTCAGACTGAACATATTAATGTAGAACCCATCCTCTCCTTCCTTCCCCTCAGACTGAACATATTAATGTAGAACCCATCCTCTCCTTCCCCTCAGACTGAACATATTAATGTAGAACCCATCCTCTCCTTCCCCTCAGACTGAACATATTAATGTAGAACCCATCCTCTCCTTCCCTTCAGACTGAACATATTAATGTAGAACCCATCCTCTCCTTCCCCTCAGACTGAACATATTAATGTAGAACCCATCCTGTCCTTCCCCTTCAGACTGAACATATTAATGTAGAACCCATCCTCTCCTTCCTGGACCCTTCCCCTCAGACTGAACATATTAATGTAGAACCCATCCTCTCCTTCCTGGACCTTCCCCTCAGACTGAACATATTAATGTAGAACCCATCCTCTCCTTCCTGGACCCTTCCCCTCAGACTGAACATATTAATATAGAACCCATCCTCTCCTTCCTGGACCCTTCCCCTCAGACTGAACATATTAATATAGAACCCATCCTCTCCTTCCCTTCAGACTGAACATATTAATGTAGAACCCATCCTCTCCTTCCCCTCAGACTGAACATATTAATGTAGAACCCATCCTCTCCTTCCTGGACCCTTCCCCTCAGACTGAACATATTAATATAGAACCCATCCTCTCCTTCCCCTCAGACTGAACATATTAATGTAGAACCCATCCTCTCCTTCCTGGACCCTTCCCCTCAGACTGAACATATTAATATAGAACCCATCCTCTCCTTCCCCTCAGACTGAACATATTAATGTAGAACCCATCCTCTCCTTCCTGGACCCTTCCCCTCAGACTGAACATATTAATATAGAACCCATCCTCTCCTTCCCCTCAGACTGAACATATTAATGTAGAACCCATCCTCTCCCTTCCTGGACCCTTCCCCTCAGACTGAACATATTAATGTAGAACCCATCCTCTCCTTCCCCTCAGACTGAACATATTAATGTAGAACCCATCCTCTCCTTCCCCTCAGACTGAACATATTAATATAGAACCCATCCTCTCCTTCCCCTCAGACTGAACATATTAATATAGAACCCATCCTCTCCTTCCTGGACACTTCCCCTCAGACTGAACATATTAATGTAGAACCCATCCTCTCCTTCCCCTCAGACTGAACATATTAATATAGAACCCATCCTCTCCTTCCTGGACCCTTCCCCTCAGACTGAACATATTAATGTAGAACCCATCCTCTCCTTCCCCTCAGACTGAACATATTAATATAGAACCCATCCTCTCCTTCCCCTCAGACTGAACATATTAATGTAGAACCCATCCTCTCCTTCCTGGACCCTTCCCCTCAGACTGAACATATTAATGTAGAACCCATCCTCTCCTTCCTGGACCCTTCCCCTCAGACTGAACATATTAATGTAGAACCCATCCTCTCCTTCCCCTCAGACTGAACATATTAATGTAGAACCCATCCTCTCCTTCCTGGACCCTTCCCTTCAGACTGAACATATTAATATAGAACCCATCCTCTCCTTCCCCTCAGACTGAACATATTAATATAGAACCCATCCTCTCCTTCCCCTCAGACTGAACATATTAATATAGAACCCATCCTCTCCTTCCTGGACCCTTCCCCTCAGACTGAACATATTAATGTAGAACCCATCCTCTCCGTCCCCTCAGACTGAACATATTAATGTAGAACCCATCCTCTCCTTCCTGGACCCTTCCCCTCAGACTGAACATATTAATATAGAACCCATCCTCTCCTTCCCTTCAGACTGAACATATTAATGTAGAACCCATCCTCTCCTTCCCCTCAGACTGAACATATTAATGTAGAACCCATCCTCTCCTTCCCCTCAGACTGAACATATTAATGTAGAACCCATCCTCTCCTTCCTGGACCCTTCCCCTCAGACTGAACATATTAATGTAGAACCCATCCTCTCCTTCCCCTCAGACTGAACATATTAATATAGAACCCATCCTCTCCTTCCCCTCAGACTGAACATATTAATATAGAACCCATCCTCTCCTTCCCCTCAGACTGAACATATTAATGTAGAACCCATCCTCTCCTTCCCCTCAGACTGAACATATTAATGTAGAACCCATCCTCTCCTTCCCCTCAAACTGAACATATTAATATAGAACCCATCCTCTCCTTCCTGGACCCTTCCCCTCAGACTGAACATATTAATGTAGAACCCATCCTCTCCTTCCTGGACCCTTCCCCTCAGACTGAACATATTAATGTAGAACCCATCCTCTCCTTCCTGGACCCTTCCCCTCAGACTGAACATATTAATATAGAACCCATCCTCTCCTTCCCCTCAGACTGAACATATTAATGTAGAACCCATCCTCTCCTTCCTGGACCCTTCCCCTCAGACTGAACATATTAATATAGAACCCATCCTCTCCTTCCTGGACCCTTCCCCTCAGACTGAACATATTAATGTAGAACCCATCCTCTCCTTCCTGGACCCTTCCCCTCAGACTGAACATATTAATATAGAACCCATCCTGTCCTTCCCCTCAGACTGAACATATTAATGTAGAACCCATCCTCTCCTTCCCCTCAGACTGAACATATTAATGTAGAACCCATCCTCTCCTTCCTGGACCCTTCCCCTCAGACTGAACATATTAATGTAGAACCCATCCTCTCCTTCCCTTCAGACTGAACATATTAATGTAGAACCCATCCTCTCCTTCCTGGACCCTTCCCCTCAGACTGAACATATTAATGTAGAACCCATCCTCCCCTTCCCCTCAGACTGAACATATTAATATAGAACCCATCCTCTCCTTCCTGGACCCTTCCCCTCAGACTGAACAGATGAACATAGTTCCAGAGAGCCACAGGCCTAATGAAACATTCTCTCATGGCAACCTCAAAGAGCTGCACCCATCTCTCTCCCCATCTCTCTTGCTCTGGAAGGTTCCCCGGTGGGAAGCACCTCCTCTTGGAGTATGAATGAGGCTGTTTGAGAAGGTTTGGATCGTAAGCAACCTGCCCTACGCATAGTTTGAAGTACAATAGACCAACAAAGCTACTGTAGTAGGTCAAAACTGAGTGCTGGAAAACCTTGGTGGAGCATGTGTAACAGTATAATTTTAAACCGTCCCCTCGCCCATACCCGGGCGCGAACCAGGGACCCTCTGCACACATCAACAACTGACACCCACGAAGCATCGTTACCCATCACTCCACAAAAGCCGCGGCCCTTGCAGAGCAAGGGGAACTACTACTTCAAGGTCTCAGAGCAAGTGACGTCACCGATTGAAACGCTATTTAGCGCACACCGCTAACTAAGCTAGCCGTTTCACATCCGTTACACATGGATGGACTGGGAATTCTGGTGCTCACGTGAATTTCCTTTATTTTTCCTTTATTTTTCATCTTCAGACCAATGCCTTCTTCTCACTTAAAACACTGTTCTGTTTTTAATAAACCTTGTTTCGGTTGTGAAATAATACGAGTAGTGTTAATGGCTGTACTATTTTATGTGTATTTTATGTATTTTGACCAGAGACATTTCTATTTTTATTTTGTTTTATCCCAGTGATTATTTCCTAATAAAAGAAAACGTATTATATTCCAATTTTAACATTGGGTTTTGTTTTTCTGCTCCTTATTCGGTAGCTCCTATAAAGAGCATCGTCTCCGTGTCCCTGTGACAAGAGACGTCTCTAAACTTCATATTTTTAACATTCATTTCCGGTTCCAAGCCTCATCATTGAACAGGTACCGAGGCTAAGGGTGTTGTCAAGGCAACGACACTAAACATAAGACGACGTGAACAAACACCACAACAATAGATGAGGTGTGGAGTTTCAGAAGGCTTGTTGGAGGGTGTGTGGTGTTGTGGTATGCACCAGAAACAATACAGTACTGTCATTAGATAATCCGATGAGACAGTTCTGAATCAACCTCAAATGACACAGAAACCAACCAGAAACCAACCTAACTCACATTGCTAGCATTCCAGATGGCTGGTTCACTATATTGAGCCAACTCATATTGCTAACATTCAAGATGGCTAGTTCACTATATTGAGCCAACTCATATTGCTAACATTCAAGATGGCTGGTTCACTATATTGAGCCAACTCATATTGCTAACATTCAAGATGGCTGGTTCACTATATTGAGCCAACTCATATTGCTAACATTCAAGATGGCTGGTTCACTATATTGGGCCAACTCATATTGCTAACATTCCAGATGGCTGGTTCACTATATTGAGCCAACTCATATTGCTAACATTCAAGATGGCTGGTTCACTATATTGGGCCAACTCATATTGCTAACATTCAAGATGGCTGAATCATTATATTGGGCCAACTGATATTGCTAACATTCAAGATGGCTGAATCATTATATTGGGCCAACTCATATTGCTAACATTCAAGATGGCTGAATCATTATATTGGGCCAACTCATATTGCTAACATTCAAGATGGCTGGTTCACTTTATTGGGCCAACTCATATTGCTAACATTCAAGATGGCTGGTTCACTATATTGGGCCAACTCATATTGCTAACATTCCAGATGGTTGGTTCACTATATTGGGCCAACTCATATTGCTAACATTCCAGATGGCTGGTTCACTATATTGGGCCAACTCATATTGCTAACATTCCAGATGGTTGGTTCACTATATTGGGCCAACTCATATTGCTAACATTCCAGATGGTTGGTTCACTATATTGGGCCAACTCATATTGCTAACATTCCAGATGGCTGGTTCACTATATTGAGCCAACTCATATTGCTAACATTCCAGATGGTTGGTTCACTATATTGGGCCAACTCATATTGCTAACATTCCAGATGGCTGGTTCACTATATTGAGCCAACTCATATTGCTAACATTCCAGATGGCTGGTTCACTATATTGAGCCAACTCATATTGCTAACATTCCAGATGGCTGAATCATTATATTTGGCCAACTCATATTGCTAACATTCAAGATGGCTGGTTCACTATATTGAGCCAACTCGTGATTCAGCCATCTGGAATGTTAGCAACATTATATTGAGCCAACTCATATTGCTAACATTCCAGATGGCTGAATCATTATATTGTGCCAACTCATATTGCTAACATTCCAGATGGCTGAATCATTATATTGAGCCAACTCATATTGCTAACATTCCAGATGGCTGAATCATTATATTGGGCCAACTCATATTGCTAACATTCAAGATGGCTGGTTCACTATATTGAGCCAACTCATATTGCTAACATTCAAGATGGCTGGTTCACTATATTGAGCCAACTCATATTGCTAACATTCAAGATGGCTGGTTCACTATATTGAGCCAACTCATATTGCTAACATTCAAGATGGCTGGTTCACTATATTGGGCCAACTCATATTGCTAACATTCCAGATGGCTGGTTCACTATATTGAGCCAACTCATAATGCTAACATTCAAGATGGCTGGTTCACTATATTGGGCCAACTCATATTGCTAACATTCAAGATGGCTGGTTCACTATATTGAGCCAACTCATATTGCTAACATTCCAGATGGCTGAATCATTATATTGGGCCAACTCATATTGCTAACATTCCAGATGGCTGGTTCACTATATTGGGCCAACTCATATTGCTAACATTCAAGATGGCTGGTTCACTATATTGAGCCAACTCATATTGCTAACATTCAAGATGGCTGGTTCACTATATTGAGCCAACTCATATTGCTAACATTCAAGATGGCTGGTTCACTATATTGAGCCAACTCATATTGCTAACATTCCAGATGGCTGAATCATTATATTGGGCCAACTCATATTGCTAACATTCCAGATGGCTGGTTCACTATATTGGGCCAACTCATATTGCTAACATTCAAGATGGCTGGTTCACTATATTGAGCCAACTCATATTGCTAACATTCCAGATGGCTGAATCATTATATTGGGCCAACTCATATTGCTAACATTCAAGATGGCTGGTTCACTATATTGAGCCAACTCATGATTCAGCCATCTGGAATGTTAGCAACATTATATTGAGCCAACTCATATTGCTAACATTCCAGATGGCTGAATCATTATATTGTGCCAACTCATATTGCTAACATTCCAGATGGCTGAATCATTATATTGTGCCAACTCATATTGCTAACATTCCAGATGGCTGAATCATTATATTGGGCCAACTCATATTGCTAACATTCCAGATGGCTGAATCATTATATTGGGCCAACTCATATTGCTAACATTCAAGATGGCTGGTTCACTATATTGAGCCAACTCATATTGCTAACATTCAAGATGGCTGGTTCACTATATTGAGCCAACTCATATTTTTAACATTCAAGATGGCTGGTTTACTATATTGAGCCAACTCATATTGCTAACATTCAAGATGGCTGGTTCACTATATTGGGCCAACTCATATTGCTAACATTCAAGATGGCTGGTTCACTATATTGAGCCAACTCATATTGCTAACATTCAAGATGGCTGGTTCACTATATTGGGCCAACTCATATTGCTAACATTCAAGATGGCTGGTTCACTATATTGAGCCAACTCATATTGCTAACATTCCAGATGGCTGGTTCACTATATTGAGCCAACTCATATTGCTAACATTCAAGATGGCGGGTTCACTATATTGGGCCAACTCATATTGCTAACATTCAAGATGGCTGGTTCACTATATTGAGCCAACTCATATTGCTAACATTCAAGATGGCTGGTTCACTACTGAGACAGTGTGGTCTATCCACTATACAGTAGGCCGGGATGTTTTCTATAAATTGCTCCTCTATACGTCGTTACATTTTGATAAGAGTTGTCAGTACGTGTTCTCCTCTGCGTCTATAGTGAACACTGATTCGTCCACCTGATCTGTTGGTCTTCATCCCATTTGTCTCCTGTAAACTCACAGCCACATTCCTACACCACAGCAGCAACAGATGGGTACCTAGCTAAAACACTTAGCAGAAGGTATTACACACATGACGTGGAGTACATAAACACAAAAGCTATTCTCCAAATCAGTAGCTAGCTAGTTGTTTGGCGTTGAGATTAGTATTGACAGTGTTATCTAGGTATGGGGCAGCAGGTAGCCAAGTGGTTAGAGTGTAGAGGAGGCAGGTAGCCTAGTGGTTAGAGTGTAGAGGTGGCAGGTAGCCTAGTGGTTAGAGTGTAGAGGTGGCTGGTAGCCTAGTGGTTAGAGTGTAGAGGCGGCAGGTAGACTAGTGGTTAGAGTGTAGAGGCAGCAGGTAGCCTAGTGGTTAGAGTGTAGAGGTGGCAGGTAGCCTAGTGGTTAGAGTGTAGAGGTGGCTGGTAGCCTAGTGGTTAGAGTGTAGAGGCGGCTGGTAGACTAGTGGTTAGAGTGTAGAGGCAGCAGGTAGCCTAGTGGTTAGAGTGTAGAGGTGGCAGGTAGCCTAGTGGTTAGAGTGTAGAGGTGGCAGGTAGCCTAGTGGTTAGAGTGTAGAGGTGGCAGGTAGCCTAGTGGTTAGAGTGTAGAGGTGGCTGGTAGCCTAGTGGTTAGAGTGTAGAGGCGGCAGGTAGACTAGTGGTTAGAGTGTAGAGGCAGCAGGTAGCCTAGTGGTTAGAGTGTAGAGGTGGCAGGTAGCCTAGTGGTTAGAGCGTTGTGCCGGGTGGCAGAGTTTATCTGATTACAATATTAACAAACAACTGATTCAAATATCATAAGCAATCTGTTGTAATAGTGTGTGTGTGTGTGTGTGTGTGTGTGTGTGTGTGTGTGTGTGTGTAGTGTAGCCTTCAACCTGGAAGGAATGTTTGTATAACGTATGGACAGTAGGTGTGTGTACAGTTATAGAAAGTATGTTTGCACCTTGCATGGGGTCAAGGCCAGGCTATTGTAAAAACCCTTAGCATGGGGTCAAGGCCAGGCTATTGTAAAAACCCTTAGCATGGGGTCAAGGCCCTTAGCATGGGGTCAAGGCCCTTAGCATGGGGTCAAGGCCCTTAGCATGGGGTCAAGGCCCTTAGCATGGGGTCAAGGCCCTTAGCATGGGGTCAAGGCCCTTAGCATGGGGTCAAGGCCCTTAGCATGGGGTCAAGGCCAGGCTGGTGTAAAAACCCTTAGCATGGGGTCAAGGCCAGGCTAGTGTAAAAACCCTTAGCATGGGGTCAAGGCCCTTAGCATGGGTTCAAGACCCTTAGCATGGGGTCAAGGCCAGGCTGGTGTAAACTACTGATGTCAAATTTGGCTTTGATTGATTTGATTGATCGGTAAATTGATTGATCATTGATTCAGGGCAAATTGTCCTGAATGTCTTATGCTAGACTGTATAGTAGCTAGACTGTATAGTAGCTAGACTGTATAGTAGCTAGACTGTATAGTAGTTTAGGTTACATTTCTTAGGTCAATAACTGTTTTTTAATGTGTAATGAAATGTTTAATTCCTAATATGTGTAATAACGCCTTGGTTAAAATAAAGTGATTGAACTGTGATCCACTTAGCATATGGACTTCCTCTGTGTGACCTACAAAGTGACCTACAAAGTGAACTACAAAGTAACCTACAAAGTAACCTACAAAGTAACCTACAAAGTGACCGACAAAGTGGCCTACAAAGTGACCGACAAAGTGACCGACAAAGTGACCGACAAAGTGCCTGACAAAGTGACCGACAAAGTGACCGACAAAGTAACCTACAAAGTAACCTACAAAGTAACCTACAAAGTAACCTACAAAGTAACCTACAAAGTAACCTACAAAGTAACCTACAAAGTAACCTACAAAGTAACCTACAAAGTAACCTACCGAACTTCGATTGGTGTGCACGACTAACTGACGACACCTGCCGAAGACAAAAACGAACAACAATGTCACAAAATGTTGTCATAGTATATATGTTGTTTCGGCCGGGAAGCATACGGTAAGCATCACACACACACACACACACACACACACACACACACACACACACACACACACACACATTTAGACCTGTCAAGTCAATAACAATAATCTGGACTCAGGTGATAATGTCATAAGCCTGGCCGTACATACCTACACAGACTTGCTCCTACCTATCTCTATGATTTGGTCCTGCCGTACATACCTACACAGACTTGCTCCTACCTATCTCTATGATTTGGTCCTGCCGTACATACCTACACGGACTTGCTCCTACCTATCTCTCTGATTTGGTCCTGCCGTAAATACCTACACGGACTTGCTCCTACCTATCTCTCTGATTTGGTCCTGCCGTACATACCTACACGGACTTGCTCCTACCTATCTCTCTGATTTGGTCCTGCCGTACATACCTACACAGACTTGCTCCTACCTATTTCTCTGATTTGGTCCTGCCGTACATACCTACACGGACTTGCTCCTACCTATCTCTCTGATTTGGTCCAGCCGTACATACCTACACAGACTTGCTCCTACCTATTTCTCTGATTTGGTCCTGCCGTACATACCTACACGGACTTGCTCCTACCTATTTCTCTGATTTGGTCCTGCCGTACATACCTACACGGACTTGCTCCTACCTATCTCTCTGATTTGGTCCTGCCGTACATACCTACACGGACTTGCTCCTACCTATCTCTCTGATTTGGTCCTGCCGTACATACCTACACGGACTTGCTCCTACCTATCTCTCTGATTTGGTCCTGCCGTACATACCTACACGGACTTGCTCCTACCTATCTCTCTGATTTGGTCCTGCCGTACATACCTACACGGACTTGCTCCTACCTATCTCTCTGATTTGGTCCTGCCGTACATACCTACACGGACTTGCTCCTACCTATCTCTCTGATTTGGTCCTGCCGTACATACCTACACAGACTTGCTCCTACCTATCTCTCTGATTTGGTCCAGCCGTACATACCTACACGGACTTGCTCCTACCTATCTCTCTGATTTGGTCCTGCCGTACATACCTACACGGACTTGCTCCTACCTATCTCTCTGATTTGGTCCTGCCGTACATACCTACACGGACTTGCTCCTACCTATCTCTCTGATTTGGTCCTGCCGTACATACCTACACGGACTTGCTCCTACCTATCTCTCTGATTTGGTCCTGCCGTACATACCTACACGGACTTGCTCCTACCTATCTCTCTGATTTGGTCCTGCCGTACATACCTACACGGACTTGCTCCTATCTCTCTGATTTGGTCCTGCCGTACATACCTACACGGACTTGCTCCTACCTATCTCTCTGATTTGGTCCTGCCGTACATACCTACACGGACTTGCTCCTACCTATCTCTCTGATTTGGTCCTGCCGTACATACCTACACGGACTTGCTCCTACCTATCTCTCTGATTTGGTCCTGCCGTACATACCTACACGGACTTGCTCCTACCTATCTCTCTGATTTGGTCCTGCCGTACATACCTACACGGACTTGCTCCTACCTATCTCTCTGATTTGGTCCTGACGTACATACCTACACGGACTTGCTCCTACCTATCTCTCTGATTTGGTCCTGCCGTACATACCTACACGTAGGCTACGGTCACAAGACGCAGGCCTCCTAATTGTCCCTAGAATTTCTAAGCAAACAGCTGGAGGCAGGGTTTTCTCCTATAGAGCTCCATTTTTATGGAACGGTCTGCCTACCAATGTCAGAGACGCAGACTCGGTCTCAACCTTTAAGTCTTTACTGAAGACTCATCTCTTCAGTGGGTCATATGATTGAGTGTAGTCTGGCCCAGGAGTGGGAAGGTGAACGGAAAGGCTCTGGAGCAACGAACCGCCCTTGCTGTCTCTGCCTGGCCGGTTCCCCTCTTTTACAGGGGCTGAGTCACTGGCTTACTGGTGCTCTTTCATACCGTCCCTGGGAGGGGTGCGTCACCTGAGTGGGTTGATTCACTGATGTGGTCATCCTGTCTGGGTTGGCGCCCCCCCTTGGGTTGTGCCATGGCGGAGATCTTTGTGGGCTATACCCAGTCTTGTCTCAGGATGGTAAGTTGGTGGTTGAAGGTATCCCTCTAGTGGTGTGGGGGCTGTGCTTTGGCAAAGTGGGTGGGGTTATATCCTTCCTGTTTGGCCCTGTCCGGGGGTGTCCTCGGATGGGGCCATAGTGTCTCCTGACCCCTCCTGTCTCAGCCTCCAGTATTTGTGCTGCAGTAGTTTATGTGTCGGGGGGCTAGGGTCAGTTTGTTATATCTGGAGTACCTCTCCTGTCCTATTCGGTGTCCTGTGTGAATCGAAGTGTGCATTCTCTAATTCTCTCCTTCTCTCTTTCTTTCTCTCTCTCTCAGAGGACCTGAGCCCTAGGACCATGCCCCAGGACTACCTGACATGATGACTCCTTGCTGTCCCCAGTCCACCTTACTGTGCTGCTGCTCCAGTTTCAACTGTTCTGCCTTATTATTATTCGACCATGCTGGTCATTTATGAACATTTGAAAATCTTGGCCATGTTCTGTTATAATCTCCACCCGGTACAGCCAGAAGAGGACTGGCCACCCCACATAGCCTGGTTCCTCTCTAGTTTCTTCCTAGGTTTTGGCCTTTCTAGGGAGTTTTCCTAGCCACCGTGCTTCTACACCTGCATTGCTTGCTGTTTGGGGTTTTAGGCTGGGTTTCTGTACAGCACTTTGAGATATCAGCTGATGTACGAAGGGCTATATAAATACATTTGATTTGATAAAGACAACTGTCACTGGGCTCAGGTGATAATGTACTAGACTCAGGTGATAATGTCATAAAGACAACAGTCACTGGGCTCAGGTGATAATGTACTAGACTCAGGTGATAATGTACTAGACTCAGGTGATAATGTCATAAAGACAACAGTCACTGGGCTCAGGTGATAATGTACTAGACTCAGGTGATAATGTCATAAAGACAACTGTCACTGGGCTCAGGTGATAATGTACTAGACTCAGGTGATAATGTACTAGACTCAGGTGATAATGTCATAAAGACAACAGTCACTGGGCTCAGGTGATAATGTACTAGACTCAGGTGATAATGTCATAAAGACAACTGTCACTGGGCTCAGGTGATAATGTACTAGACTCAGGTGATAATGTCATAAAGACAACAGTCACTGGGCTCCGGTAATAATGTGGTGTTATATTGAAGTGATATAATAAATAAATATAAGTTAACCCATAATAGCTCCTACATCAACAATCAACCATCCAATGAACTAGCACAGAAGTGTTCATTTTCGACATCAATACCATTTGTATATATTATATTTTCAGGTTAAATCACTAGCCTGAAACAGCCTAAAAACCGAGGCTACTGACATACATATAAATTGTGGAGGGGGGGGGGGGGCATTATGAATAAATTCCTTAAATTGGATGTTCATCTCAAGGCTGAAACTAGCCCTACATAGGACGCCTTACGGCTAGGGTCAAATGTATGACGTTATTGTATTCATTCCCGAAACATGCAATAGAGCTACAACTGTGGAAACATGGGGGTAGGTATAGAAATGTCATATGACATAGTCCAACTATAGTTACCTTACCTGCACAACGCTGAACAAGCTCAGTCGCCGCTGTCTCTCTTCTACGGACCGCACACTGTTGACAAAGGTTTTCTCTTCGTTTCAGTCCAAAACACTTTTATTTCACTATAAACAATCAACCAAGTGTCTGTGCAAATGTTCTGAACAGCAGTCAGTCTGTCCGAACTTTGCTCCGCAGCAGGTGGACGACTGGTCCGTAGCTCTAATGGCCAAGGCGACACGTAGCCTCCTATGTTGATACCAGAGCGATCGGAAGTTACGGTACTTTCTGTATTGATATTAAAATAAAGTAGTATGTAATTTCATATATATATATATACGTTGCTCCTGTGGTCGCTGTGGAAATTGGGCAGCGCACACAAGACAGTTCGGGAAAGAGTTAGAGAGAGCAGCTGAGTGACAGGTGAGTGTGCGGGAAGGAGGAGCACAGCCGTCTTGGGGAGCGGGGTATAGCATTCCAGACAGTGATGATCTATTATATTGACCCGACGGTGATGATCTATTATATTGACCAGACAGTGATGATCTATTATATTGACCAGACGGTGATGATCTATTATATTGACCAGACAGTGATGATCTATTATATTGACCAGACAATGATGATCTATTATATTGACCAGACAGTGATGATCTATTATATTGACCAGACAGTGATGATCTATTATATTGTCAGGATAGTCGAGGGACCACTGGAATAATTAACATACATGACCTCAATGATGGAAAATAGGCGGGACCATTCTAGCCAATGAGATTGCAGATATGCGAAAAAAGTCTTATTTTTTCCGTGAAAAGAGTGTTTACCATCTTAAACTTGCCTATAACCAGGAAAATAAACCCAAGATGTAAGGATTTTTTTTTTTTGGAGGTGAATGAGATTGTCGAATTTGGACAACAAAAAATATAATTTATAATTTTGCTACGTGAGAACAAAAAATATAATTTATAATTTTTGCTACGTGAGGATTATGTGATCAAATATAAGTTTAGTAGTGATTAGGTTGTATTGAATGCACTGATTGATAGAGTTGGACTCACACATAGCCAGGAAGATGTTTGGGGAGCAAAGTAAACATTTGCCCGTGCTACAGACGACTATATACACGACTAGTAAAGAAAGGCCTGCCAATTTGATGAAGACAAAAAAAAACATTTTCACTATTTTCTGCAATGTAGAATAATAGTGAAGACATCAAAACTATAAAATAACTCATATGGATTCATGTAGTAACCCCAAAAAAGTGTTAAACAAATCAAAATATGTTTTATATTTGAGATTTTTCAAAGTAGCCACCCCTTTGCCTTGATGACAGCTTTGCACAATCTTGGTATTCTCTCAACCAGCTTCCAGAGGTAATCACCTTGGAATGCATTTCAGACACTGACGTTATCTTCCTGTCTGTGTTGGCGCCCCCCCTCAGCCTCCAGTATTTATGCTGCAGTAGTTTATGTGTCGGGGGGGCTAGGTCAGTTTGTTATATCTGAGTACTTCTCCCTGTCTTATCCGGTGTCCTGTGTAAATTTAAGTATGCTCTCTCTAATTCTCTTCTTTCGGAGGACCTAAGCCCTAGGACCATGCCTCAGGACTACCTGGCCTGATGACTCCTTGCTGTCCCCAGTCCACCTGGCCGTGCTGCTGCTCCAGTTTCAACTGTTCTGCCTGCGGCTATGGAACCCTGACCTGTTCACCGGACGTGCTACCTGTACCAGACCTGTTGTTTTCAACTCTCTAGAGACAGCAGGAGCGTAGGATATATCAATGATCGGCTGAAAAGCCAACTGACATTACTCTGAAGTGCTGACTTGCTGCACCCTCTACAACTACTGTGATTATTATTATTTGACCCTGCTGGTCATCTATGAACATTTGAACATCTTGGCCATGTTCTGTTACTAATCTCCACCCGACACAGTCAGAAGAGGACTGGCCACCCCACATATCCTGGTTCCTCTCTCGGTTTCTTCTAGCCACCTGCCTTAATTGCTGTTTGGGGTTTTAGGCTGGGTTTCTGTACAGCACTTTGTGACATCAGCTGATGTAAGAAGGGCTTTATAAATACATTTGATTGATTGATTGTTTCAATTAACAGGTGTGCCTTGTTGACATACATATCAGCCCTCTCATTGGATAGAATGGTCACACCTGATCTCGCCTCCTCCCTGCCTTCCATCTTTGAGGACATGTAATTTCCATTGTTAGAGCGGTCACTCGAATATCTTGTCAATATAATCTGCTAACACCAAGCTATGAAGGTGGTGCTGTTTGATTTGGCAATGATGCTCTGTATTTGGCCAGATCATAACATCAACATTCTTTCTGGGCAACATTTTTTTATGTAAATATGAGTGTGGAAAAGCCATAATGTCAACACAGTGCATGAGGTCCTTGCAAGTTGCATTAAATAGGACACATTTCAAAAATAAATGTAGACAAAAACACTCCAGTAGCCATGCATTTGTAGTTTGATTTTCTTTTCTAATTAATATATTCTTATAACATTTACTGGCTTGCAATGTAAAGTCAATATTTCGTCTCCAAGTGTATGAGAGGCGAGGCGGCGAGAACAGCTTTAAGTAGCTGGCAGAAAGAAAGAACAACAGTGTGGAACATTGCCCTGGTTTCGATGACACAGACAGGTAACAAATGATTGCTTGCTGGTTGTTCAGGTAGGCCCTATCTCTGTGTCCTTTTACAAATTACCTTGTTGAAGACGTATAGATTTCTGTCACAACAGAGCAAAAATTACTAGCCTGAATCAAACTCGATTGTTCCATTTTCACGTCACGGTTTCAGTCTCTAAATGGAAACCAGTTGAGCCTATGTCTGTAATGAAGGGGCTTTATTTCCATAAGGCAATACAAAGAAGCATGACTGAATTAAAAACTGTAAACTATAAATAATATCTTAAGTACCGATCTTTTATAGGTGAGAGGTTGTCCTGCTAGTTCGTGCCAGTCGGCTAAATTTAATTTGTTTTATAATTTTTGGTTACAGGTACATTATCCATGTCAAATTGTAAGTGAATAAAACCTGTACCCTTAGAAAAGAAAAAACTGTTAAGAAATACAGTCTAATAATAAATAACACATTCAGTATCAACAGGAAAAGAAAACCAAAAAAGTGGGCCTCCCAACATAGTTTTAATGTCTTCACTATTATTATACAGTGTAGAAAATAGTAAAACATTAAGAAAAACCCTGGATTGTATCCAAACTTTTAGACTGGTACTACAGATATTTTACATTGACCTTTTTACTTGTATATTTGACATATTTTGTATAAAGCAGAGTCACATAACACTAATACATTACCAAACATCAAATGCTCTTTAATCCCCACCTCTCTCAGCCTCTTCAGCCCATCCTACCTATCACCATAGACCCTAGCTCTTTAATCCCTCCCCTCAGCCCATCCCCACCTATCACCATAGACCTCAGCTCTTAATCCCTCCCCCCAACCCATCCCACCTATCACCATAGACCTCAGCTCTTTAATCCCTCCCTCAACCCATCCCACCTATCACCATAGACCTCAGCTCTTTAATCCCTCCCCTCAACCCATCCCACCTATCACCATAGACTCCCAGCTCTTTAATCCCTCCCCTCAACCCATCCCACCTATCACCATAGACCTCAGCTCTTTAATCCCTCCCCTCAACCCATCCCACCTATCACCATAGACCTCAGCTCTTTAATCCCTCCCCCTCAACCCATCCCACCTATCACCATAGACCTCAGCTCTTTAATCCCTCCCCCTCAACCCATCCCACCTATCACCATAGACCTCAGCTCTTTAATCCCTCCCCCTCAACCCATCCCACCTATCACCATAGACCTCAGCTCTTTAATCCCTCCCCCTCAACCCATCCCACCTATCACCATAGACCTCAGCTGTTTAATCCCACCCCTCAGCCTCTCTCAGCCCATCCCACCTATCACCATAGACCTCAGCTCTTTAATCCCTCCCCCTCAGCCCATCCCACCTATCACCATAGACCTCAGCTCTTTAATCCCACCCCCTCAGCCCATCCCACCTATCACCAGAGACCTCAGCTCTTTAATCCCACCCCTCAGCCTCTCTCAGCCCATCCCACCTATCACCATAGACCTCAGCTCTTTAATCCCACCTCTCTCAGCCCATCCCACCTATCACCATAGACCTCAGCTCTTTAACTCCTCCCCTCAGCCCATCCCACTCCCTTATCACCAGAGACCTCAGCTTCATAATCCCACCCCCCAGCCTCTCTCAGCCTATCCCACCTATCACCATAGACATAAACTCTTTAATCCCACCCTCTCAGCCCATCCCACCTATCACCATAGACCTCAACTCTTTAATCCCACCTATCACCATATAGACCTCAACTCTTAATCCCACCCCTCAGCTCCATCCCACCTAATACCAGACCTCAACTCTTTAATCCCACCTATCACCATAGACCTCAGCTCTTAATCCCACCCCCAGCCCATCCCACTCTTTATCACCATAGACTCTCAATCTCTTAATCCCACCTACTCACCACAGACCCTCAACTCTTAATCCCACCTATCACCATAGACCTCAACTCTTTAATCCCACCCCCACCCATCCCACCTATCACACCATAGACCTCAACTCTTTAATCCCACCTATCACCATAGACCTCAGCTCTTTAATCCCACCCCTCAGCCCATCCCACCCTCAGCCCATCCCACCTATCACCATAGACCTCAGCTCTTTAATCCCACCCTCAGCCCATCCCACCTATCACCATAGACTCAGCTCTTTAATCCCTCCCTCAACCCATCCCACTTATCACCATAGACCTCAGCTCTTTAATCCTCCCCCTCAACCCATCCCACCTATCACCATAGACCTCAGCTCTTTAATCCCTCCCCTCAACCCATCCCACCTATCACCATAGACCTCAGCTGTTTAATCCCACCCTCAGCCTCTCTCAGCCCATCCCACCTATCACCATAGACCTCAGCTCTTTAATCCCTTCCCTCAGCCCATCCCACCTATCACCATAGACCTCAGCTCTTTAATCCCACCCACTCAGCCCATCCCACCTATCACCAGAGACCTCAGCTCTTTAATCCCACCCTCAGCCTCTCTCAGCCCATCCCACCTATCACCATAGACCTCAGCTCTTTAATCCCACCTCTCTCAGCCCATCCCACCTATCACCATAGACCTCAGCTCTTTAATCCCTCCCCTCAGCCCATCCCACCTATCACCAGAGACCTCAGCTCTTTAATCCCACCCCTCAGCCTCTCTCAGCCCATCCCACCTATCACCATAGACATAAACTCTTTAATCCCACCCTCTCAGCCCATCCCACCTATCACCATAGACCTCAACTCTTTAATCCCACCTATCACCATAGACCTCAACTCTTTAATCCCACCCCTCAGCCCATCCCACCTATCACCATAGACCTCAACTCTTTAATCCCACCTATCACCATAGACCTCAGCTCTTTAATCCCACCCCCTCAGCCCATCCCACCTATCACCATAGACCTCAACTCTTTAATCCCACCTATCACCATAGACCTCAACTCTTTAATCCCACCTATCACCATAGACCTCAACTCTTTAATCCCACCCCCTCAGCCCATCCCACCTATCACCATAGACCTCAACTCTTTAATCCCACCTATCACCATAGACCTCAGCTCTTTAATCCCACCCCTCAGCCCATCCCACCCCCTCAGCCCATCCCACCTATCACCATAGACCTCAGCTCTTTAATCCCACCCCCTCAGCCCATCCCACTCCTTATCACTATAGACCTCAGCTTCTTAAGAGAGAATCAACTAAATAACATGGAAAACAGTCAGGAAAAGTTGTTTTGTTCTTACGTATGAGGGTTCACAGACTAATTTAGCTCTCGTGGAATAGTCCTATATGGATAGGGGCCACATTGATAACAGAGATCTTACAAGAAATATGAAAAGTATTTGGTGCATGGAATCTATTGGTAGCATCTAAAGGGAACAGTTTAGAGATAATCAAATTATTTAGGACCGAAGGTGAGGACACAACAGTTCACCTGACACAAGACTGAATCCCAAAACGCCGTTGATTTGATGTGTATTTGACATGTCATGTACTTTTCACAGCATTTGTCGATAAGGACATGTGAAACTACTCTGGATGCATTCAGTAACATGATCAGATTATTCCTGGGAAATGTGGCGTAGAAACAACATAAGACGGAACAATGACAAAGGTTTGAGTGAGAGGACTAACCGGTGTCTCCAAGTGGACACACACCTCTCTAAAGTCTACACAGTTCCTAAGTCATTTCAATGCACCTTTATGACTCAAAGAAGAGTCTTCAGCTATGAGGTCTCAATTCACTCCCTACCTCTCCCCCTAGGCCCTATCCCTCGGGTGTTTGCATAATATAACCAATAAGAGGGAATATCCACTACACAGCAATCGGGGGTTAACATTGAAGAGTTAGGGCCAAGGGGAAGGGGTTGGGAGGGATTTAGGATCGGCTGAATGATTACAAACGTACCGCTTAGATGGACACTGGAGACCCATCTTTTATATAGGCTGTTGTTTGAATGTCCATTTCAATGTAGCCTATAGATGTGATGTACAGCGCGTTCGGGAAAGTGTACAGACCCCTCAACTTTTTCCACATTTTGTTATTTAACTTTTTTTCTCTCTCATCAATCTACATCTAGAATTACCCAATAATGACAAAGCAAAAAAACACTTTAAAAAAATTTTTTTTTAGAAATGTTTGGCAATTATATATATATTTTTTAAAGTAAAACATAAATACCTTATTTACATTAGTATTCAGAGCCTTTGCTATGAGACTCAACATTGACCTCTTGTGTATCCTGTTTCCATTGATCATCCCTGAGATGTTTCAACAACTTGATTGGAGTCCAACTGTGATAAATTCAATTGATTGGACATGATTTGGAAACACACCTGTCTATATAAGGTCCTACAGTTGACAGAGCAAAGACCAAGCCCACGAGGTCAAAGGAATTGTCCGTAGAGCTCCGGGACAGGATACCACTAGCATTCTGAATGCACCAAACACCCACATTGATGCTCAGACATCTCCAATGTTGCAGCAGAGGGTTTGGTAGTGAAGGTTTGGTGGTGAAGGTTTGGTAGTGAAGGTTTGGTAGTGAAAGTTTGGTAGTGAAGGAGTGGTAGTGAAGGTTTGGTAGTGAAGGAGTGGTAGTGAAGGTTTGGTAGTGAAGGAGAAGTAGTGAAGGAGTGGTAATGAAGATTTGGTAGTGAAGGAGTGGTAGTGAAGATTTGGTAGTGAAGGTTTGGTAGTAAAAGAGAAGTAGTGAAGGAGTGGTAGTGAAGGTTTGGTAGTGAAGGAGTGGTAGTGAAGGTTTGGTTGTGAAGGTTTGGTAGTGAAGCAGTGGTAGTGAAAGTTTGGTAGTGAAGGTTTGGTAGTGAAGGAGTGGTAGTGAAGGTTTGGTTGTGAAGGTTTGGTAGTGATGGTTTGGTAGTGAAGCAGTGGTAGTGAAGGAGTGGTAGTGAAGGTTTGGTAGTGAAGGAGTGGTAGTGAAGGTTTGGTTGTGAAGGTTTGGTAGTGAAGGTTTGGTAGTGAAGCAGTGGTAGTGAAGCAGTGGTAGTGAAGGTTTGGTAGTGAAGGTTTGGTAGTGAAGGAGTGGTAGTGAAGGTTTGGTTGTGAAGGAGTGGTAGTGAAGGTTTGGTTGTGAAGGTTTGGTAGTGAAGGTTTGGTAGTGAAGCAGTGGTAGTGAAGCAGTGGTAGTGAAGGAATGGTAGTGAAGGTTTGGTAGTGAAGGAGTGGTAGTGAAAGTTTGGTTGTGAAGGTTTGGTAGTGAAGGTTTGGTAGTGAAGCAGTGGTAGTGAAGCAGTGGTAGTGAAGGTTTGGTAGTGAAGGTTTGGTAGTGAAGGAGTGGTAGTGAAGGTTTGGTTGTGAAGGAGTGGTAGTGAAGCTTTGGTAGTGAAGGAGTGGTAGTGAAGGAGTGGTAGTGAAGGAGAAGTAGTGAAGGAGTGGTAGTGAAGGTTTGGTAGTGAAGGTTTGGTAGTGAAGGTTTGGTAGTGAAAGTTTGGTAGTGAAGGTTTGGTAGTGAAGGAGAAGTAGTGAAGGAGTGGTAGTGAAGGTTTGGTAGTGAAGGTTTGGTAGTGAAGGTTTGGTAGTGAAGGAGTGGTAGTGAAGGAGTGGTTGTGAAGGTTTGGTAGTGAAGGAGTGGTAGTGAAGGAGTGGTAGTGAAGGTTTGGTAGTGAAGGAGTGGTAGTGAAGGAGTGGTTGTGAAGGTTTGGTAGTGAAGGAGTGGTAGTGAAGGAGTGGTAGTGAAGGTTTGGTAGTGAAGGGGTGGAAGGGGATTCTGGAGGTGCTGTCAGTGCAGCTATAATTGATGGGGTCAGGAGTAGACACTGAAAGACAGAAATGAGCACAGACATTAGGTTACATATCAGCGGAATTATCTAGAGGGACTTACAATAACTGTATTCATCTAAGGTAGGGTTAAAAAAAAAAACAACAACTAAGAAACGACATTTCACAGTCATTGGAAAGTGAAAACCTTCATTAAATCCTTGTTCAGTGTGGAACGTTCAGACTTAGCCCATTACCAATGTCTTCCGTCTTTGAAAGGAAAACGTGAGGTCTGGCCCTGACGTCATAGCACTAGAAGGCTGTATACAGTGACGCTTGGAATGAATAAAAACCTGGATCAATAATTCACAAAGTCTCTGGAGAACCAAAGGAGTTTATTCCATTCATGGACAATGGAGCAGACAAACGGGAGCGGCGCTCAGTGCAGGCAGGCCAATCACAACACTTGGTGACTGGTGGGCGAGGCCTATTAGCCTACTTTAAATAGGCCAAGATAAAATGGCAACAAAATCATTAAAGGGATGATGAACTCCTGGGTACCATGTTAATGTCTCTGCGTCCAGTATGAAGGAAGTTAAGAGGTAGCCAATGCTAACTAGCGTTAGCGCAATGACTGGGAGTGTATTAAGTATCTGCTAGCATGCTAATAAATACCCATAGACATTTAGTCATTGGGTATCTGCTGCTAATAAATACCCATAGACATTTAGTCACTGGGTATCTGCTGCTAGTAGATACCCATAGACATTTAGTCACTGGGTATCTGCTGCTAGTAGATACCCATAGACATTTAGTCATTGGGTATCTGCTGCTAATAAATACCCATAGACATTTAGTCACTGGGTATCTGCTGCTAGTAGATACCCATAGACATTTAGTCACTGGGTATCTGCTGCTAGTAGATACCCATAGACATTTAGTCATTGGGTATCTGCTGCTAATAAATACCCATAGACATTTAGTCACTGGGTATCTGCTGCTAGTAGATACCCATAGACATTTAGTCATTGGGTATCTGCTGCTAATAAATACCCATAGACATTTAGTCACTGGGTATCTGCTGCTAATAAATACCCATAGACATTTAGTCACTGGGTATCTGCTGCTAGTAGATACCCATAGACATTTAGTCATTGGGTATCTGCTGCTAATAAATAACCATAGACGTTTAGTCACTGGGTATCTGCTGCTAATAAATAACCATAGACGTTTAGTCACTGGGTATCTGCTGCTAGTAGATACCCATAGACATTTAGTCATTGGGTATCTGCTGCTAA
>NW_027008887.1:36398-67144 GCF_036934945.1 Oncorhynchus masou masou
AGATACCCAGTGACTAAATGTCTATGGGTATTTATTAGCAGCAGATACCCAGTGACTAAATGTCTATGGGTATCTACTAGCAGCAGATACCCAGTGACTAAATGTCTATGGGTATCTACTAGCAGCAGATACCCAGTGACTAAATGTCTATGGGTATTTATTAGCAGCAGATACCCAATGACTAAATGTCTATGGGTATTTATTAGCATGCTAGCAGATACTTAATACACTCCCAGTCATTGCGCTAACGCTAGTTAGCATTGGCTACCTCTTAACTTCCTTCATACTGGACGCAGAGACATTAACATGGTACCCAGGAGTTCATCATCCCTTTAATGATTTTGTTGCCATTTTATCTTGGCCTATTTAAAGTAGGCTAATAGGCCTCGCCCACCAGTCACCAAGTGTTGTGATTGGCCTGCCTGCACTGAGCGCCGCTCCCGTTTGTCTGCTCCATTGTCCATGAATGGAATAAACTCCTTTGGTTCTCCAGAGACTTTGTGAATTATTGATCCAGGTTTTTATTCATTCCAAGCGTCACTGTATACAGCCTTCTAGTGCTATGACGTCAGGGCCAGACCTCACGTTTTCCTCTTCAAAGACGGAAGACATTGGTAATGGGCTAAGTCTGAACGTTCCACACTGAACAAGGATTTAACGAAGGTTTTCACTTTCCAATGACTGTGAAATGTCGTTTCTTAGTTGTTGTTTTTTTTTTAACCCTACCTTAGATGAATACAGTTATTGTAAGTCCCTCTAGATAATTCCGCTGATATGTAACCTAATGTCTGTGCTCATTTCTGTCTTTCAGTGTCTACTCCTGACCCCATCAATTATAGCTGCACTGACAGCACCTCCAGAATCTCCTTCCACTCCTTCACTACCAAACCTTCACTACCACTCCTTCACTACCACTCCTTCACTACCAAACCTTCACAACCACTCCTTCACTGCCACTCCTTCACTACCAAACCTTCACTACCAAACCTTCACTACCAAACCTTCACTACCAAACCTTCACTACCAAACCTGTCACTACCAAACCTTCACTACCACTCCTTCACTACCAAACCTTCACTCACCACTCCTTCACTACCAAACCTTCACTACCACTCCTTCACTCACTATCCTCCTTCACTACCAAACCTTCACTACCAAACCTTCACTACCACTCCTTCACTACCTCTCCTTCACTACCAAACCTTCACTACCAAACCTTCACTACCAAATCTTCACTACCAAACCTTCACTACCACTACTTCACTACCAAACCTTCACTACCAAACCTTCACTACCACTCCTTCACTACCAAACCTTCACTACCATTCCTTCACTACCAAACCTTCACTACCAAACCTTCACCACCAAACCTTCACTACCAAACCCTCTGCTGCAACATTGGAGATGTCTGAGCATCAATGTGGGTGTTTGGTGCATTCAGAATGCTAGTGGTATCCTGTCCCGGAGCTCTACGGACAATTCCTTTGACCTCGTGGGCTTGGTCTTTGCTCTGTCAACTGTAGGACCTTATATAGACAGGTGTGTTTCCAAATCATGTCCAATCAATTGAATTTATCACAGTTGGACTCCAATCAAGTTGTTGAAACATCTCAGGGATGATCAATGGAAACAGGATACACAAGAGGTTAATGTTGAGTCTCATAGCAAAGGCTCTGAATACTAATGTAAATAAGGTATTTATGTTTTACTTTAAAAAATATATATATATTTGCCAAACATTTCTAAAAAAAAAATTTTTTAAAAGTGTTTTTTTGCTTTGTCATTATTGGGTAATTCTAGATGTAGATTGATGAGAGATAAAAAAAAGTGAAATAACAAAATGTGGAAAAAGTTGAGGGTCTGTACACTTTTCCGAACGCGCTGTACATCACATCTATAGGCTACATTGAAATGGACATTCAAACAACAGCCCATATAGAAGATGGGTCTCCAGTGTCCATCTAAGCGGTACGTTTGTAATCATTCAGCCGATCCTAAATCCCTCCCAACCCCTTCCCCTTGGCCCTAACTCTTCAAGTGTTAACCCCCGATTGCTGTGTAGTGGATATTCCCTCATATTGGTTATATTATGCAAACACCCGAGGGATAGGGCCTAGGGGAGAGGTAGGGAGTGAATTGAGACCTCGTAGCTGAAGACTCTTCTTTGAGTCATAAAGGTGCATTGAAATGACTTAGGAACTGTGTAGACTTTAGAGAGGTGTGTGTCCACTTGGTGAACTGTTAGTCCTCTCACTCAAACCTTTGTCATTGTTCCGTCTTATGTTGTTTCTACACCACATTTCCCATGTTACTGAATGCATCCAGAGTAGTTTCACATGTCCTTATCGACAAATGCTGTGAAAAGTACATGACATGTCAAATACACATCAAATCAACGGCGTTTTGGGATTCAGTCTTGTGTCAGGTGAACTGTTGTGTCCTCACCTTCGGTCTAATAATTTGATTATCTCTAAACTGTTCCCTTTGAATTGCTACCATCGTTATGCAAATACTTTTCATATTTCTTCTGTAAGATACGTATCAATGTGGCCCTATCCATATAGGACTATTCCCACGAGGGCTAATTAGTCTGTGAACCCTCATACATTAAGAACAAAACAACTTTTTCCTGACTGTTTTCCATGTTATTTGGTTAGTTCTCTCTTAAAGAGCTGAGGTCTATGGTGATAGGTGGGATGGGCTGAGGGGGTGGGATTAAAGAGCTGAGGTCTATGGTGATAGGTGGGATTAAAGAGTTGAGGTCTATGGTGATAGGTGGGATTAAAGAGTTGAGGTCTCTGGTGATAGGTGGGATGGGCTGAGGGGGTGGGATTAAAGAGCTGAGGTCTATGGTGATAGGTGGGATGGGCTGAGGGGGTGGGATTAAAGAGCTGAGGTCTATGGTGATAGGTGGGATGGGCTGAGGGGGAGGGATTAAGAGCTGAGGTCTATGGTGATAGGTGGGATTAAAGAGTTGAGGTCTATGGTGATAGGTGGGATGGGCTGATATTGGTTGTGGGGTGGGATTAAAGAGCTGAGGTCTATGGTGATAGGTGGGATGGGTTGAGGGTGGGATTAAAGAGTTGAGGTCTATGGTGATAGGTGGGATGGGCTGAGGGGGGGATTAAAGAGCTGAGGTCTATGGTGATAGGTGGGATGGGCTGAGAGAGGCTGAGGGTGGGATTAAACAGTTGAGGTCTATGGTGATAGGTGGGATGGGTTGAGGGGGAGGGATTAAAGAGCTGAGGTCTATGGTGATAGGTGGGATGGGCTGAGAGAGGCTGAGAGAGGTGGGATTAAAGAGCTGATGTTTGGTAATGTATTAGTGTTATGTGACTCTGCTTTATACAAAATATGTCAAATATAAAAGGTCAATGTAAAATATCTGTACAGTACCAGTCTAAAGTTTGGATACAATCCAGGGTTTTTCTTAATGTTTTACTATTTTCTACACTGTATAATAATAGTGAAGACATTAAAACTATGTTGGGAGGCCCACTTTTTTGTTTTTCTTTTCCTGTTGATACTGAATGTGTTATTTATTATTAGACTGTATTTCTTAACAGTTTTTTCTTTTCTAAGGGTACAGGTTTTATTCACTTACAATTTGACATGGATAATGTACCTGTAACCAAAAATTATAAAACAAATTAAGGATTTAGCCGACTGGCACCCGGGCTAGCAGGACAACCTCTCACCTATAAAAGATCGGTACTTAAGATATTATTTATAGTTTACAGTTTTTAATTCAGTCATGCTTCTTTGTATTGCCCCTTTATGGAAATAAAGCCCCTTCATTACAGACATAGGCTCAACTGGTTTCCATTTAGAGACTGAAACCGTGACGTGAAATGGAACAATCGAGTTTGGATTCAGGCTAGTAATTTTTGCTCTGTTGTGACAGAAATCTATACGTCTTCAACAAGGTCATTTGTAAAAGGACACAGAGATAGGGCCTACCTGAACAACCAGCAAGCAATCATTGTTACCTGTCTGTGTCATCGAAACCAGGGCAATGTTCCACACTGTTGCTCCTCTTTCTTTCTGCCAGCTACTTAAAGCTGTTCTCTGCCTCTATAATAATAATATATATCCCATTTAGCAGACGCTTTTGTCCAAAGCGACTTACAAGTCGGCTGGGGCCACTACTTTTACATATGGGTGGCCCCCAGCGGGGAATTGAACCCATGACGCTTGGCGTTGCAAGCGCCATGCTCTACCGACTGAGCCACACAGGCCTCTCGCCTCTCATACACTTGGAGACAGAAATATTGACTTTACATTGCAGCCAGTAAATGTTATAAGAATATATTAATTAGAAAGAAAATCAAACTACAAATGCATGGCTACTGGAGTGTTTTTGTCTACATTTATTTTTTGAAATGTGTCCTATTTAATGCAACTTGCAAGGACCTCATGCACTGTGTTGACATTATGGCTTTTCCACACTCATATTTACATAAAAAAATGTTGCCCAGAAAGAATGTTGATGTTATGATCTGACCAAATACAGAGCATCATTGCCAAATCAAACAGCACCACCTTCATAGCTTGGTGTTAGCAGATTATATTGACAAGATATTCGAGTGACCGCTCTAACAATGGAAATTACATGTCCTCAAAGATGGAAGGCAGGCAGGAGGAGGCGAGATCAGGTGTGACCATTCTATCCAATGAGAGGGCTGATATGTATGTCAACAAGGCACACCTGTTAATTGGGGGGGGGGGGGGAGATAAGCGTCAGTGTCTGAAATGCATTCCAAGGTGATTACCTCTGGAAGCTGGTTGAGAGAATACCAAGATTGTGCAAAGCTGTCATCAAGGCTAAGGGGTGGCTACTTTGAAAAATCTCAAATATAAAACATATTTTGATTTGTTTAACACTTTTTTGGGGTTACTACATGAATCCATATGAGTTATTTTATAGTTTTGATGTCTTCACTATTATTCTACATTGCAGAAAATAGTGAAAATGTTTTTTTTGTCTTCATCAAATTGGTAGGCCTTTCTTTACTAGTCGTGTATATAGCCGTCTGTAGCACGGGCAAATGTTTACTTTGCTCCCCAAACATCTTCCTGGCTATGTGTGAGTCCAACTCTATCAATCAGTGCATTCAATACAACCTAATCACTACTAAACTTTTATTTGATCACATAATCCTCACGTAGCAAAATTATAAATTATATTTTTTTGTTGTCCAAATTCGACAATCTCATTCACCTCCAAAAAAAAAAATCCTTACATCTTGGGTTTATTTTCCTGGTTATAGGCAAGTTTAAGATGGTAACACTCTTTTCACGGAAAAAATAAGACTTTTTTCGCATATCTGCAATCTCATTGGCTAGAATGGTCCCGCCTATTTTCCATCATTGAGGACATGTATGTTAATTATTCCAGTGGTCCCTCGACTATCCTGACAATATAATAGATCATCACTGTCTGGTCAATATAATAGATCATCATTGTCTGGTCAATTTAATAGATCATCACTGTCTGGTCAATATAATAGATCATCACTGTCTGGTCAATATAATAGATCATCACTGTCTGGTCAATATAATAGATCATCACTGTCTGGTCAATATAATAGATCATCACTGTCTGGTCAATATAATAGATCATCATTGTCTGGTCAATATAATAGATCATCATTGTCTGGTCAATATAATAGATCATCATTGTCTGGTCAATATAATAGATCATCACCGTCTGGTCAATATAATAGATCATCACTGTCTGGAATGCTATACCCCGCCCCCAAGACGGCTGTGCTCCTCCCCTTCCCGCACACTCACCTGTCACTCAGCTGCTCTCTCTAACTCCTTCCCGAATTGTCTTCGGTGTGCGCTGCCCAATGTCCACAGCGACCACAGGAGCAACGTATATATATATATATGAAATTACATACTACTTTATTTTAATATCAACACAGAAAGTACCGTAACTTCCGATCGCTCTGGTATCAACATAGGAGGCTACGTGTCGCCTTGGCCATTAGAGCTACGGACCAGTCGTCCACCTGCTGCGGAGCAAAGTTCGGACAGACTGACTGCTGTTCAGAACATTTGCACAGACACTTGGTTGATTGTTTATAGTGAAATAAAAGTGTTTTGGACTGAAACGACGAGAAAAACCTTTGTCAACAGTGTGCGGTCAGTAGAAGAGAGACAGCGGTGGCTGAGCTTGTTCAGCGTTGTGCAGGTAAGGTAACTATAGTTGGACTATGTTATATGACATTTCTATACCTACCCCCATGTTTCCACAGTTGTAGCTCTATTGCATGTTTCGGGAATGAATACAATAACGTCATACATTTGACCCTAGCCGTAAGGCGTCCTATGTAGGGCTAGTTTCAGCCTTGAGATGAACATCCAATTTAAGGAATTTATTCATAATGCCCCCCCCCCCCTCCACTATTTATATGTATGTTAGTAGCCTCGGTTTTTAGGCTGTTTCAGGCTAGTGATTTAACCTGAAAATATAATATATACAAATGGTATTGATGTCGAAAATGAACACTTCTGTGCTAGTTCATTGGATGGTTGATTGTTGATGTAGGAGCTATTATGGGTTAACTTATATTTATTTATTATATCACTTCAATATAACACCACATTATTACCGGAGACCAGTGACTGTTGTGTTTGTGACATTATCACCTGAGTCTAGTACATTATCACCTGAGACCAGTGACTGTTGTCTTTATGACATTATCACCTGAGTCTAGTACATTATTACCTGAGTCCAGTGACTGTTGTCTTTATGACATTATCACCTGAGTCTAGTACATTATCACCTGAGCCCAGTGACTGTTGTCTTTATGACATTATCACCTGAGTCTAGTACATTATCACCTGAGCCCAGTGACTGTTGTGTTTGTGACATTATCACCTGAGTCTAGTACATTATCACCTGAGTCCAGTGACTGTTGTCTTTATGACATTATCACCTGAGTCTAGTACATTATTACCTGAGCCCAGTGACAGTTGTCTTTATCAAATCAAATGTATTTATATAGCCCTTCGTACATCAGCTGATATCTCAAAGTGCTGTACCAGAAACCCAGCCTAAAACCCCAAACAGCAAGCAATGCAGGTGTAGAAGCACGGTGGCTAGGAAAAACTCCCTAGAAAGGCCAAAACCTAGGAAGAAACCTAGAGAGGAACCAGGCTATGTGGGGTGGCCAGTCCTCTTCTGGCTTTACCGGGTGGAGATTATAACAGAACATGGCCAAGATTTTCAAATGTTCATAAATGACCAGCATGGTCAGATAATAATAAGGCAGAACAGTTGAAACTGGAGCAGCAGCACAGTCAGGTGGACTGGGGACAGCAAGGAGTCATCATGTCAGGTAGTCCTGGGGCATGGTCCTAGGGCTCAGGTCCTCTAGAGAGAGAGAGAAAGAGAAGAGAGAAGGAGAGAATTAGAGAATGCACACTTCGATTCACACAGGACACCGAATAGGACAGGAGAAGTACTCCAGATATAACAAACTGACCCTAGCCCCCGACACATAAACTACTGCAGCACAAATACTGGAGGCTGATACAGGAGGGGTCAGGAGACACTGTGGCCCCATCCGAGGACACCGCGGACAGGGCCAAACAGGAAGGATATAACCCCACCCACTTTGCCCAAGCACAGCCCCCACACCACTAAGAGGGATACCTTCAACCACCAACTTACCATCCTGAGACAAGACTGGGTATAGCCCACAAAGATCTCCGCCATGGCACAACCCAAGAGCGGCGCCAGCCCAGACAGGATGACCACATCAGTGAATCAACCCACTCAGCTGACGCACCCCTCCCAGGGACGGTATGAGAGAGCCCCAGTAAGCCAGTGACTCAGCTCCTGTAATAGGGTTAGAGGCAGAGAATCTCAGTGGAAAGAGGGGAACCGGCCAGGCAGAGACAGCATGGGTGGTTCCTTGCTCCAGAGCCTTTCCGCTCCCCTTCCCACTCCTGGGCCAGACTACACTCAATCATATGACCCACTGAAGAGATGAGTCTTCAGTAAAGACTTAAAGGTTGAGACCGAGTCTGCGCTCTCTCACATGGGTAGGCAGACCATTCCATAAAAATGGAGCTCTATAGGAGAAAACCCTGCACTCCAGCTGTTTGCTTAGAAATTCTAGGGACAATTAGGAGGCCTGCGTCTTGTGACCGTAGCCTACGTGTAGGTATGCTACTGCAGGACCAAATCAGAGAGATAGGTAGGAGCAAAGTCCGTGTAGGTATGTACGGCAGGACCAAATCTGAGAGATAGGTAGGAGCAAGTCCGTGTAGGTATGTACGGCAGGACCAAATCAGAGAGATAGGTAGGAGCAAGTCCGTGTAGGTATGTACGGCAGGACCAAATCAGAGAGATAGGTAGGAGCAAGTCCGTGTAGGTATGTACGGCAGGACCAAATCAGAGAGATAGGTAGGAGCAAGTCCCGTGTAGGTATGTACGGCAGGACCAAATCAGAGAGATAGGTATGTACGGCAGGACCAAATCAGAGAGATAGGTAGGAGCAAGTCCGTGTAGGTATGTACGCGCAGGACCAAATCAGGAGAGATAGGTAGGAGCAAGTCCGTGTAGGTATGTACGGCAGGACCAAATCAGAGAGATAGGTAGGAGCAAGTCCGTGTAGGTATGTACGGCAGGACCGAGTCAGAGAGATAGGTAGGAGCAAGTCCGTGTAGGTATGTACGGCAGGACCAAATCAGAGAGATAGGTAGGAGCAAGTCCGTGTAGGTATGTACGGCAGGACCAAATCAGAGAGATAGGTAGGAGCAAGTCCGTGTAGGTATGTACTGGCAGGACCAAATCAGAGAGATAGGTAGGAGCAAGTCCGTGTAGGTATGTACGGCAGGACCAAATCAGAGAGATAGGTAGGAGCAAGTCCGTGTAGGTATTTACGGCAGGACCTAAATCAGAGAGATAGGTATGTACGGCAGGACCAAATCAGAGAGATAGGTAGGAGCAAGTCCATGTAGGTATGTACGGCAGGACCAAATCAGAGAGATAGGTAGGAGCAAGTCCGTGTAGGTATGTACGGCGGGACCAAATCAGAGAGATAGGTAGGAGCAAGTCCGTGTAGGTATTTACGGCAGGACCAAATCAGAGAGATAGGTAGGAGCAAGTCGGTGTAGGTATGTACGGCAGGACCAAATCAGAGAGAGTAGGTAGGAGCAAGTCCGTGAGGTATGTACGGCAGGACCAAATCAGAGAGATAGGTAGGAGCAAGTCCGTGTAGGTATGTACGGCAGGACCAAATCAGAGAGATAGGTAGGAGCAAGTCCGTGTAGGTATGTACGGCAGGACCAAATCAGAGAGATAGGTAGGAGCAAGATCCGTGTAGGTATGTACGGCAGGACCAAATCAGAGAGATAGGTAGGAGCAAGTCCGTAGGTAGGTATACGGCAGGACCAAATCAGAGAGATAGGTAGGAGCAAGTCCGTGTAGGTATGTACGGCAGGACCAAATCAGAGAGATAGGTAGGAGCAAGTCCGTGTAGGTATGTACGGCAGGACCAAATCAGAGAGATAGGTAGGAGCAAGTCCGTGTAGGTATGTACGGCAGGACCAAATCAGAGAGATAGGTAGGAGCAAGTCCGTGTAGGTATGTACGGCAGGACCAAATCAGAGAGATAGGTAGGAGCAAGTCCGTGTAGGTATTTACGGCAGGACCAAATCAGAGAGATAGGTAGGAGCAAGTCCGTGTAGGTATGTACGGCAGGACCAAATCAGAGAGATAGGTAGGAGCAAGTCCGTGTAGGTATGTACGGCAGGACCAAATCAGAGAGATAGGTAGGAGCAAGTCCGTGTAGGTATGTACGGCAGGACCAAATCAGAGAGATAGGTAGGAGCAAGTCCGTGTAGGTATGTACGGCAGGACCAAATCAGAGAGATAGGTAGGAGCAAGTCCGTGTAGGTATGTACGGCAGGACCAAATCAGAGAGATAGGTAGGAGCAAGTCCGTGTAGGTATGTACGGCAGGACCAAATCAGAGAGATAGTAGGATGTCCTGTGTGTATGTACGTGAGACCCAAATCAGGAGATAGACAGGTGGTGAGCAAGTCCTGCAGGTATGTACGGCAGGACCAAATCAGAGAGAGAGGGTGTGGGAGCAAGTCCGTGTAGGTATGTACGGCAGACCAAATCAGAGAGATAGGTAGGAGCAAGTCCGTAGGTATGTACGGCAGGACCAAATCAGAGAGATAGGTAGGAGCAAGTCCGTGTAGGTATGTACGGCAGGACCAAATCAGAGAGATAGGTAGAGCAAGTCCGTGTAGGTATGTACGCAGCAGGACCAAATCAGAGAGATAGGTAGGAGCAAGTCCGGGTGCAGGTATGTACGGCAGGACCAAATCAGAGAGATAGGTAGGAGCAAGTCCGTGTAGGTATGTACGGCAGGACCAAATCAGAGAGATAGGTAGGAGCAAGTCCGTGTAGGTATGTACGCAGACCAAATCAGAGATAGGTAGGAGCAAGTCCGTAGGTATGTACGGCAGGACCAAATCAGAGAGATAGGTAGGAGCAAGTCTGTGTAGGTATGTACGGCCAGGCTTATGACATTATCACCTGAGTCCAGATTATTGTTATTGACTTGACAGGTCTAAGTGTGTGTGTGTGTGTGTGTGTGTGTGATGCTTACTGTATGCTTCTGGGCTGAAACAGCATATATACCATGACAACATTTTGTGACATTGTTGTTCATTTTTGTCTTCGGCAGGTGTCACGTGGTTAGTCGTGCACACAATCGAAGTTCGGTAGGTTACTTTTGTAGGTTACTTTGTCGGTCACTTTGTAGGTCACTTTGTAGGTCACACAGAGGAAGTCCAAGTGGATCACAGTTCAATCACTTTATTTTAACCAAGGCGTTATTACACATATTAGGAAATTAAACATTTCATTACACATTAAAAAACAGTTATTGACCTAAGAAATGTAACCTAAACTACTATACAGTCTAGCTACTATACAGTCTAGCTACTATACAGTCAAGCATAAGACATTCAGGACAATTTGCCCTGAATCAATGATCAATCAATTTACCAATCAATCAAATCAATCAAAGCCAAATTTTACATCAGTAGTTTCCACCAGCCTGGCCTGACCCCATGCTAAGGGCCTTGACCCCATGCTAAGGGTTTTTACACTAGCCTGGCCTTGACACCATGCTAAGGGCCTTGACACCATGCTAAGGGCCTTGACACCATGCTAAGGGCCTTGACACCATGCTAAGGGCCTTGACCCCATGCTAAGGGCCTTGACCCCATGCTAAGGGTTTTTACACTAGCCTGGCCTTGACCCCATGCTATGGGCCTTGACACCATGCTAAGGGCCTTGACACCATGCTAAGGGCCTTGACACCATGCTAAGGGCCTTGACACCATGCTAAGGGCCTTGACACCATGCTAAGGGCCTTGACACCATGCTAAGGGCCTTGACCCCATGCTAAGGGCCTTGACCCCATGCTAAGGGCCTTGACACCATGCTAAGGGCCTTGACACCATGCTATGGGCCTTGACACCATGCTAAGGGCCTTGACACCATGCTAAGGGCCTTGACACCATGCTAAGGGCCTTGACACCATGCTAAGGGCCTTGACACCATGCTAGGGTTTTTACACTAGCCTGGCCTTGACCCCATGCTAAGGGCCTTGACCCCATGCTAAGGGCCTTGACACCATGCTAAGGGTTTTTACACTAGCCTGGCCTTGACCCCATGCTAAGGGCCTTGACCCCATGCTAAGGGCCTTGACACCATGCTAAGGGCCTTGACACCATGCTAAGGGCCTTGACACCATGCTAAGGGCCTTGACCCCATGCTAAGGGCCTTGACCCCATGCTAAGGGCCTTGACCCCATGCTAAGGGCCTTGACACCATGCTAAGGGCCTTGACACCATGCTAAGGGCCTTGACACCATGCTAAGGGCCTTGACCCCATGCTAAGGGTTTTTACAATAGCCTGGCCTTGACCCCATGCAAGGTGCAAACATACTTTCTATAACTGTACACACCTACTGTCCATACGTTATACAAACTTCCTTCCAGGTTGAAGGCTACACACACACACACACACACACTATTACAACAGATTGCTTATGATATTTGAATCAGTTGTTTGTTAATATTGTAATCAGATAAACTCTGCCACCCGGCCCAACGCTCTAACCACTAGGCGACCTGCCTCCTCTACACTCGAAACCACTAGGCTACCTGCCACCTCTACACTCTAACCACTAGGCTACCTGCCACCTCACACTCTAACCACTAGGCTACCTGCCACCTCTACACTCTAACCACTAGGCTACCCTGTCGCCCTACTCTCTAACCACTTGGCTACCTGCCACCCTACTCTCTAACCACTTGGCTACCTGCCACCTCTACACTCTAACCACTAGGCTACCCTGTCACCCCTACTCTCTAACCACTTGGCTACCTGCCACCTCTACACTCTAACCACTAGGCTACCCTGTCGCCCCTACTCTAACCACTTGGCTACCTGCCACCTCTACCTCTAACCACTTGGCTACCTGCCACCTCTACACTCTAACCACTGGGCTACCTACCACCTCTACACTCTAACCACTTGGCTACCTGCCACCTCTACCTCTAACCACTTGGCTACCTGTCAACTCTACACTCTAATCACTTGGCTACCTGCCACCTCTACACTCTAACCACTTGGCTACCTGCCACCTCTACACTCTAACCACTTGGCTACCTGCCACCTCTACCTCTAACCACTTGGCTACCTGCCACTTATACTCTAACCACTAGGCTACCCTGCCACCTCTACACTCTAACCACTAGGCTACCCTGCCACCTCTACACTCTAACCACTAGGCTACCTGCCACCTCTACACTCTAACACTAGGCTACCTGCCTCCTCTATGCTCTAACCACTAGGCTACCCTGCCACCTCTACACTCTAACCACTTGGCTACCTGCCACCTCTACACTCTAACCACTAGGCCTGCCACCTCTACACTCTAACCACTAGGCTACCCTGCCGCCCCATACCTAGATAACTGTCAATACTAATCTCAACGCCAAACAACTAGCTAGCTACTGATTTGGAGAATAGCTTTTGTGTTTATGTACTCTACGTCATGTGTGTAATACCTTCTGCTGAGTGTTTTAGCTAGGTACCCATCTGTTGCTGCTGTGGTGTAGGAATGTGGCTGTGAGTTTACAGGAGACAAATGGGATGAAGACCAACAGATCAGGTGGACGAATCAGTGTTCACTATAGACGCAGAGGAGAACACGTACTGACAACTCTTATCAAAATGTAACGACGTATAGAGGAGCAATTTATAGAAAACATCCCGGCCTACTGTATAGTGGATAGACCACACTGTCTCAGTAGTGAACCAGCCATCTGGAATGTTAACAATATGAGTTGGCCTAATATAGTGAACCAGCCATCTGGAATGTTAGCAATATGAGTTGGCTCAATATAGTGAACCAGCCATCTTGAATGTTAGCAATATGAGTTGGCCCAATATAGTGAACCCATCTTGAATGTTAGCAATATGAGTTGGCTCAATATAGTGAACCAGCCATCTTGAATGTTAGCAATATGAGTTGTCTCAATATAGTGAACCAGCCATCTGGAATGTTAGCAATATGAGTTGGCCCAATATAGTGAACCAGCCATCTGGAATGTTAGCAATATGAGTTGGCCCAATATAGTGAACCAGCCATCTGGAATGTTAGCAATATGAGTTGGCCCAATATAGTGAACCAGCCATCTGGAATGTTAACAATATGAGTTGGCCCAACATAATGATTCAGCCATCTTGAATGTTAGCAATATGAGTTGGCCCAATATAGTGAACCAGCCATCTTGAATGTTAGCAATATGAGTTGGCCCAATAAAGTGAACCAGCCATCTTGAATGTTAGCAATATGAGTTGGCCCAATATAATGATTCAGCCATCATGAATATTTAGCAATATCCAGTTGGCCCAATATAATGATTCAGCCATCTTGAATGTTAGCAATATGAGTTGGCCCAATATAGTGAACCAGCCATCTGGAATGTTAGCAATATGAGTTGGCTCAATATAGTGAACCAGCCATCTGGAATGTTAACAATATGAGTTGGCTCAATATAGTGAACCAGCCATCTGGAATGTTAGCAATATGAGTTGGCCCAATATAGTGAACCCGCCATCTGGAATGTTAGCAATATGAGTTGGCTCAATATAGTGAACCAGCCATCTTGAATGTTAGCAATATGAGTTGGCTCAATATAGTGAACTAGCCATCTTGAATGTTAGCAATATGAGTTGGCTCAATATAATGATTCAGCCATCTTGAATGTTAGCAATATGAGTTGGCTCAATATAGTGAACCAGCCATCTTGAATGTTAGCAATATGAGTTGGCTCAATATAGTGAACCAGCCATCTGGAATGTTAGCAATATGAGTTGGCTCAATATAATGATTCAGCCTTCTTGAATGCTAGCAATGTGAGTTGGCTCAATATAATGATTCAGCCTTCTTGAATGCTAGCAATGTGAGTTAGTTGGTTTCTGGTTGGTTTCTGTGTCATTTGAGGTTGATTCAGAACTGTCCTCATCGGATTATCTAATGACAGTACTGTATTGTTTTCTGGTGCATACCTTTTCTTCCCACACACCCTCCACGAGCCTTCTGAAGCTCACCTCATCTATTGTTGTATGGTGTTTGTTCGCCGTCGTCTTATGTTTAGTGTGGTATACGATAACACTTTAGCCTTCGTTACCTATTCAATGATGAGGCTTGGAAACCGAAAATGAATGTTAAAAATGAAGTTTAGAGACGTCTCTTGTCACAGGACTTTCTGGATACGTGCTCTTTATAGGAACTACTTAATAGACAGAAAAAGAAACCTAATGTTAAAATTGAACATAACGTTTTCTTTTATTAGGAAATAATCACTTGATTAAACAAATAAAAATAGAAATGTCTCTGGTCAAAATATAAATACACATAAAATAGTACAGCCATAAATATCTGCATTATTTCCTACAACCGAAACAAGGTTTATTAAAAACAGAACAGTGTTTTAAGTGAGAAGAAGGCATTGGTCTGAAGATGAAAAATAAAGGAAATAAAGGAAATTCACATGAGCACCAGAATTCCCAGTCCATCCATGTGTAACGGATGTGAAGCAGCTAGCTTAGTTAGCGGTGCTCGCTAAATAGCGTTTAAATCGGTGACGTCACTTGCTCTGAGACCTTGAAGTAGTAGTTCCCCTTGCTCTGAGAGGCTTTTGTAGAGCGATGGGTAACGATGCTTCGTGGGTGTCAGTTGTTGATGTGTGCAGAGGGTCCCTGGTTCGCGCCGGGTATGGGCGAGGGACGTTTAAAATTATACTGTTACACATGCTCCACCAAGGTTTTCCAGCACTCAGTTTTGACCTACTACAGTAGCTTTGTTGGTCTATTGTACTTCAAACTATGCGTAGGGCAGGTTGCTTAGGATCCAAACCTTCTCAAACAGCCTCATTCATACTCCAAGAGGAGGTGCTTCCCACGAGAGACCTTCCAGAGCAAGAGAGATGGGAGAGAGATAGGTGCAGCTCTTGAGGTTGACATGAGAGAGGAATGTTTCATTAGGCCTGTGGCTCTCTGGAACTATGTTCATCTGTTCAGTCTGAGAAGGGGTCAGGAAGGGAGAGGATGGGTTCTGTAATATGTTCAGTCTGAGGGAAAGGGAGAGGATGGGACCTACGTGTATGTTCAGTCTGAGGGAAGGAGAGGATGGGTTCTACAGCTAATATGTTCAGTCTGAGGGAAGAGGTCCAGGAAGGAGAGGATGGGTTCTATATTAATATGTTCAGTCTGAGGGGAAGGGACAGGATGGGTTCTACATTAATATGTTCAGTCTGAGGGGAAGGGTCAGGAAGGAGAGGATGGGTTCTACATTAATATGTTCAGTCTGAGGGAAGGAGAGGATGGGTTCTACATTAATATGTTCAGTCTGGGGGAAGGGGTCCAGGAAGGAGAGGATGGGTTCTATATTAATATGTTCAGTCTGAGGGAAGGGTCAGGAAGGAGAGGATGGGTTCTATATTAATATGTTTCTGAGGAAGAGGTCCAGGAAGGAAGGATGGAGTTCTATATTAATATGTTCAGTCTGAGGGGAAAGATTGGGAAGGAGAGGATGGGTTCTATATTAATATGTTCAGTCTGAAAGGAAGGGAGGATGGTTCTATATTATTAATATGTTCAGTCTGAGGGGGAAGGAGAGGATGGGTTCTACATTAATATGTTCAGTCTGAAGGAAGGAGAGGATGGGTTACATTAATATGTTCAGTCTGAGGGGAAGGGTCCAGGAAGGAGAGGATGGGTTCTATATTAATATGTTCAGTCTGAGGAAGGGAGAGGATGGGTTCTCATTAATATGTTCAGTTGAGGGGAAGGAGAGGATGGGTTCTACATTAATATGTTCAGTCTGAGGAAAGGAAGGAGAGGATGGGTTCTACATTAATATGTTCAGTCTGAGGGGAAGGAGAGGATGGGTTCTATATTAATGTGTTCAGTCTGAGGGGAAGGAGAGGATGGGTTCTATATTAATATGTTCAGTCTGAGGGAAAGGGGAAGGAGAGGATGGGTTCTATATTAATATGTTCAGTCTGAGGGAAGGGTCCAGGAAGGAGAGGATGGGTTCTACCATTAATATGTTCAGTCTGAGGGGAAGGAGAGGATGGGTTCTACATTAATATGTTCAGTCTGAGGAAGGGAAGGAGAGGATGGGTTCTATATTAATATGTTCAGTCTGAAGGGGAAGGAGAGGATGGGTTCTATATTAATATGTTCAGTCTGGGGAAGGGTCCAGGGAAGAGGATGGGTTCCATTAATATGTTCAGTCTGAAGGGAAGGAGAGGATGGGTTCTACATTAATATGTTCAGTCTGAGGGAAGAGGTCAGGAAGGAGAGGATGGGTTCTATATTAATATGTTCAGTCTGAGGGGAAGGAAGGAGAGGATGGGTTCTACATTAATATGTTCAGTCTGAAGGGAAGGGGAAGGAGAGGATGGGTTCTACATTAATATGTTCAGTCTGGAGGGGAAGGGAGGAGGTTCTACATTAATATGTTCAGTCTGAGGGAAGGAGAGGATGGGTTCTACATTAATATGTTCAGTCTGAGGGGAAGGAGAGGATGGGTTCTACATTAATATGTTCAGTCTGAGGAAGGGTCCAGGAAGGAGAGGATGGGTTCTATATTAATATGTTCAGTCTGAGGGGGGAAGGGTCCAGGAAGGAGAGGATGGGTTCTACATTAATATGTTCAGTCTGAGGTCCAGGGAAGGAGAGGATGGGTTCTATATTAATATGTTCAGTCTGAGGGGAAGGAGAGGATGGGTTCTACATTAATATGTTCAGTCTGAGGGAAGGGTCCAGGGAAGGAGAGGATGGGTTCTATATTAATATGTTCAGTCTGAGGGGAAGGAGAGGATGGGTTCTACATTAATATGTTCAGTCTGAGTGGGAAGGAGAGGATGGGTTCTACATTAATATGTTCAGTCTGAGGGGAAGGAGAGGATGGGTTCTATATTAATATGTTCAGTCTGAAGGTCCAGGAAAGGAGGATGGGTTCTACATTAATATGTTCAGTCTGAAGGAAGAGAGGATGGGTTCTACATTAATATTCAGTCTGAGGAAGGAGAGGATGGGTTCTGTACATTAATGTTCAGTCTGAGGAGAGGATGGGTTCATTTCGGAAGGAGAGGATGGGTTCTGCATTAATATGTTCAGTCTGAGGGAAGGGTCCAGGAAGGAGAGAAGTGGGTTCTACATTATTATATTCAGTCTGAGGGGAAGGGTCCCAGGAAGGAGAGGATGGGTTCTACATTAATATGTTCAGTCTGAAGGAAGGAGAGGATGGGTTCTATATTAATATGTTCAGTCTGAGGAAAGGTCCAGGAAGGAGAGGGATGGGTTCTATTTAATATGTTCAGTCTGAGGGAAGAGGTCCAGGAAGGAGGATGGGTTCTACATTAATATGTTCAGTCTGAAGGGAAGGTCAGGAAGGAGAGGATGGGTTCCAGTAATATGTTCAGTCTGAGGGGAAGGAGGATAGGGTTATATTAATATGTTCAGTCTGGGGAAGGAGAGGATGGGTTTACATTAATATGTTCAGTCTGAGGAAGGGAGGATGGGTTCATTTAATATATTTCAGTCTGAAGGGAAGGAGGAAGGAAGGGATGGGTTCTACATTAATATGTTCAGTCTGAGGGGAGAGGGTCCAGGAAGGAAGGATGGGTTCTATATTAATATGTTCAGTCTGAGGAAGGGTCAGGAAGGAGAGGATGGGTTCTATATTAATATGTTCAGTCTGAGGGGAAGGGGTCCAGGAAGGAGAGGATGGGTTCTACATTAATGTGTTCAGTCTGGGGGAAGGACAGGATGGGTTCTACATTAATATGTTCAGTCTGAGGAAGGACAGGATGGGTTCTACATTAATATGTTCAGTCTGAGGGGAAGGAGAGGATGGGTTTCTACATTAATATGTTCAGTCTGAGGGGAAGGAGAGGATGGGTTCTATATTAATATGTTCAGTCTGAGGGAAGGGTCCAGGAAGGAGAGGATGGGTTCTACATTAATATGTTCAGTCTGAAGGGGAGGAGAGGATGGGTTCTATATTAATATGTTCAGTCTGAGGGGAAGGGTCCAGGAAGGAGAGGATGGGTTCTACATTAATATGTTCAGTCTGAGGGAAGGGATGGGTTCATTAATATGTTCAGTCTGAAGGAAGGAGAGGATGGGTTCTACATTAATATGTTCAGTCTGAAGGGGAAGGGTCCAGGAAGGAGAGGATGGGTTCTACATATGTTCAGTCTGAGGGGAAGGAGAGGATGGGTTCTACATTAATATGTTCAGTCTGAGGGAAGGAGAGGATGGGTTCTACATTAATATGTTCAGTCTGAGGGGAAGGACAGGATGGGTTCTACATTAATATGTTCAGTCTGAGAAGAGTCAGGAAGGGAGGATGGGTTCTACATTAATATGTTCAGTCTGAGGGGGGGAAGGGTCAGTCAGGAAGGAGAGGATGGGTTCTATGTGTGTGTTCAGTCTGAGGGGAAGGAAGGATGGGTTCTATATTAATATGTTCAGTCTGAGGGAAGGGTCAGGAAGGAGAGGGATGGTTCTACATTAATATGTTCAGTCTGAAGGGAAGGAGAGGATGGGTTCTACATTAATATGTTCAGTCTGGGGAAGGGAGGATGGGTTCTACATTAATATGTTCAGTCTGAGGGAAGGGAAGGGAGAGGATGGGTTCTACATTAATATGTTCAGTCTGGGGGAAGGGTCAGGAAGGAGAGGATGGGTTCTACATTAATATGTTCAGTCTGAGGAAGGGGGTCCAGGAAGGAGAGGATGGGTTCTACATTAAATGTTCAGTCTGAAGGGTCCAGGAAGGAGAGGATGGGTTCTATATTAATATGTTCAGTCTGAGGAAGAGGGTCCAGGAAGGAGAGGATGGGTTCTATATTAATATGTTCAGTCTGAGGGGGGAAGGAGAGGATGGGTTCTACATTAATATGTTCAGTCTGAAGGGGGGAAGGAGAGGATGGGTTTCATTAATATGATCAGTCCCAGGGGAAGGAGGGATGGGTTCTACATTAATGTGTTCAGTCTGAGGGGAAGGGAGGATGGGTTCTACATTAATATGTTCAGTCTGAGGGGAAGGACAGGATGGGTTCTACATTAATATGTTCAGTCTGAGGAAGGTCAGGAAGGAGAGGATGGGTTCTACATTAATATGTTCAGTCTGAGGGGAAGGGTCCAGGAAGGAGAGGATGGGTTCTATATTAATATGTTCAGTCTGAGGGGAAGGGTCCAGGAAGGAGAGGGATGGGTTCTATATTAATATGTTTCAGTCTGAGGAAGGAGAGGATGGGTTCTATATTAATATGTTCAGTCTGAGGAAGGGTCCAGGAAGGAGAGGATGGGTTCTATATTAATATGTTCAGTCTGAGGGGAAGGGTCCAGGAAGAAGGATGGGTTCTATATTAATATGTTCAGTCTGAGGGAAAGGGTCCAGGAAGGAGAGGATGGGGTTCTATACCGTAATGTGTTCAGTCTGAGGGGAAGGAGAGGATGGGTTCTATATTAATATGTTCAGTCTGAGGGGAAGGAGAGGATGGGTTTCTACATTAATATGTTCAGTCTGAGGAAGGGTCCAGGAAGGAGGATGGGTTCTATATTAAACCATGTTCAGTCTGAGGGGAAGGGTCCAGGAAGGAGAGGATGGGTTCTATATTAATATGTTCAGTCTGAGGAAGGAGGGATGGGTTCTACGTGCCACATGTTCAGTCTGAGGAAGGACAGGATGGGTTCTACATTAATATGTTCAGTCTGAAGGGAAGGAGAGGGATGGGTTCTACATTAATATGTTCAGTCTGAGGGAAGGGAGGATGGGTTCTACATTAATGTGTTCAGTCTGAGGGGAAGGAGAGGATGGTTCTATATTAATATGTTCAGTCTGAGGGAGGGTCGAGAGGGAGAGGATGGGTTCTACATTAATATGTTTCTAGTCTGAGGGAAGGAGAGGATGGGTTCTACATTCACATGCATTAAGTCAGAGGTCCAGGAAGGAGGATGAGTTCTACATTAATATGTTCAGTCTGAAGGAAGGTCCAGGAAGAGGATGGGTTCCTATTAATATGTTTCGGTCTGGGGAAGGGTCCAGGGAAGGAGAGGGATGGGTTCTACATTCAATATGTTCAGTCCTGGGGAAGGAGGATGGGTTCTACATTCATATATTCAGTCTGAGGGGAGGAAGGAGAGGATGGGTTCTACATTAATATGTTCAGTCTGAGGGGAAGGAGAGGATGGGTTCTACATTAATATGTTCAGTCTGAGGGGAAGGAGAGGATGGGTTCTACATTAATATGTTCAGTCTGAGGGGAAGGACAGGATGGGTTCTACATTAATATGTTCAGTCTGAGGGGAAGAGTCCAGGAAGGAGAGGATGGGTTCTACATTAATATGTTCAGTCTGAGGGGAAGGGTCCAGGAAGGAGAGGATGGGTTCTATATTAATATGTTCAGTCTGAGGGGAAGGGTCCAGGAAGGAGAGGATGGGTTCTATATTAATATGTTCAGTCTGAGGGGAAGGAGAGGATGGGTTCTATATTAATATGTTCAGTCTGAGGGGAAGGGTCCAGGAAGGAGAGGATGGGTTCTATATTAATATGTTCAGTCTGAGGGGAAGGGTCCAGGAAGGAGAGGATGGGTTCTATATTAATATGTTCAGTCTGAGGGGAAGGGTCCAGGAAGGAGAGGATGGGTTCTATATTAATATGTTCAGTCTGAGGGGAAGGAGAGGATGGGTTCTATATTAATATGTTCAGTCTGAAGGGAAGGAGAGGATGGGTTCTACATTAATATGTTCAGTCTGAGGGGAAGGGTCCAGGAAGGAGAGGATGGGTTCTATATTAATATGTTCAGTCTGAGGGGAAGGGTCCAGGAAGGAGAGGATGGGTTCTATATTAATATGTTCAGTCTGAGGGGAAGGAGAGGATGGGTTCTACATTAATATGTTCAGTCTGAGGGGAAGGACAGGATGGGTTCTACATTAATATGTTCAGTCTGAAGGGAAGGAGAGGATGGGTTCTACATTAATATGTTCAGTCTGAGGGGAAGGAGAGGATGGGTTCTACATTAATATGTTCAGTCTGAGGGGAAGGAGAGGATGGGTTCTATATTAATATGTTCAGTCTGAGGGGAAGGGTCCAGGAAGGAGAGGATGGGTTCTACATTAATATGTTCAGTCTGAGGGAAGGGTCCAGGAAGGAGAGGATGGGTTCTACATTAATATGTTCAGTCTGAAGGGGAAGGAGAGGATGGGTTCTACATTAATATGTTCAGTCTGAGGGGAAGGGTCCAGGAAGGAGAGGATGGGTTCTACATTAATATGTTCCGTCTGAGGGGAAGGAGAGGATGGGTTCTACATTAATATGTTCAGTCTGAGGGGAAGGAGAGGATGGGTTCTATATTAATATGTTCAGTCTGAGGGGAAGGGTCCAGGAAGGAGAGGATGGGTTCTACATTAATATGTTCAGTCTGAAGGGAAGGAGAGGATGGGTTCTACATTAATATGTTCAGTCTGAGGGGAAGGAGAGGATGGGTTCTATATTAATATGTTCAGTCTGAGGGGAAGGAGAGGATGGGTTCTATATTAATATGTTCAGTCTGAAGGGAAGGAGAGGATGGGTTCTATATTAATATGTTCAGTCTGAGGGGAAGGGTCCAGGAAGGAGAGGATGGGTTCTACATTAATATGTTCAGTCTGAGGGGAAGGAGAGGATGGGTTCTACATTAATATGTTCAGTCTGAGGGGAAGGAGAGGATGGGTTCTACATTAATATGTTCAGTCTGAAGGGAAGGAGAGGATGGGTTCTATATTAATATGTTCAGTCTGAGGGGAAGGGTCCAGGAAGGAGAGGATGGGTTCTACATTAATATGTTCAGTCTGAAGGGAAGGAGAGGATGGGTTCTACATTAATATGTTCAGTCTGAAGGGAAGGAGAGGATGGGTTCTACATTAATATGTTCAGTCTGAGGGGAAGGACAGGATGGGTTCTACATTAATATGTTCAGTCTGAGGGGAAGGGTCCAGGAAGGAGAGGATGGGTTCTACATTAATATGTTCAGTCTGAGGGGAAGGAGAGGATGGGTTCTACATTAATATGTTCAGTCTGGAGGGGAAGGAGAGGATGGGTTCTATATTAATATGTTCAGTCTGAGGGGAAGGAGAGGATGGGTTCTACATTAATATGTTCAGTCTGAGGGGAAGGAGAGGATGGGTTCTACATTAATATGTTCAGTCTGAGGGGAAGGAGAGGATGGGTTCTATATTAATATGTTCAGTCTGAAGGGAAGGAGAGGATGGGTTCTACATTAATATGTTCAGTCTGAGGGGAAGGAGAGGATGGGTTCTATATTAATATGTTCAGTCTGAGGGGAAGGAGAGGATGGGTTCTACATTAATATGTTCAGTCTGAGGGGAAGGGTCCAGGAAGGAGAGGATGGGTTCTACATTAATATGTTCAGTCTGAGGGAAGGGTCCAGGAAGGAGAGGATGGGTTCTACATTAATATGTTCAGTCTGAGGGGAAGGGTCCAGGAAGGAGAGGATGGGTTCTATATTAATATGTTCAGTCTGAAGGGAAGGAGAGGATGGGTTCTACATTAATATGTTCAGTCTGAGGGAAGGGTCCAGGAAGGAGAGGATGGGTTCTACATTAATATGTTCAGTCTGAAGGGAAGGACAGGATGGGTTCTACATTAATATGTTCAGTCTGAGGGGAAGGAGAGGATGGGTTCTACATTAATATGTTCAGTCTGAAGGGAAGGAGAGGATGGGTTCTACATTAATATGTTCAGTCTGAGGGGAAGGGTCCAGGAAGGAGAGGATGGGTTCTACATTAATATGTTCAGTCTGAGGGGAAGGGTCCAGGAAGGAGAGGATGGGTTCTATATTAATATGTTCAGTCTGAGGGGAAGGAGAGGATGGGTTCTATATTAATATGTTCAGTCTGAGGGGAAGGAGAGGATGGGTTCTATATTAATATGTTCAGTCTGAAGGGAAGGGTCCAGGAAGGAGAGGATGGGTTCTACATTAATATGTTCAGTCTGAGGGGAAGGGTCCAGGAAGGAGAGGATGGGTTCTACATTAATATGTTCAGTCTGAGGGGAAGGAGAGGATGGGTTCTATATTAATATGTTCAGTCTGAGGGGAAGGGTCCAGGAAGGAGAGGATGGGTTCTATATTAATATGTTCAGTCTGAAGGGGAAGGAGAGGATGGGTTCTACATTAATATGTTCAGTCTGAGGGGAAGGAGAGGATGGGTTCTACATTAATATGTTCAGTCTGAGGGGAAGGGTCCAGGAAGGAGAGGATGGGTTCTACATTAATATGTTCAGTCTGAGGGGAAGGGAGAGGATGGGTTCTACATTAATATGTTCAGTCTGAGGGGAAGGGTCCAGGAAGGAGAGGATGGGTTCTACATTAATATGTTCAGTCTGAGGGGAAGGGTCCAGGAAGGAGAGGATGGGTTCTACATTAATATGTTCAGTCTGAGGGGAAGGAGAGGATGGGTTCTACATTAATATGTTCAGTCTGAGGGGAAGGGTCCAGGAAGGAGAGGATGGGTTCTATATTAATATGTTCAGTCTGAGGGGAAGGAGAGGATGGGTTCTACATTAATATGTTCAGTCTGAGGGGAAGGAGAGGATGGGTTCTACATTAATATGTTCAGTCTGAGGGGAAGGGTCCAGGAAGGAGAGGATGGGTTCTACATTAATATGTTCAGTCTGAGGGGAAGGGTCCAGGAAGGAGAGGATGGGTTCTATATTAATATGTTCAGTCTGAGGGGAAGGAGAGGATGGGTTCTACATTAATATGTTCAGTCTGAGGGGAAGGAGAGGATGGGTTCTACATTAATATGTTCAGTCTGAGGGGAAGGGTCCAGGAAGGAGAGGATGGGTTCTATATTAATATGTTCAGTCTGAGGGGAAGGAGAGGATGGGTTCTATATTAATATGTTCAGTCTGAGGGGAAGGGTCCAGGAAGGAGAGGATGGGTTCTATATTAATATGTTCAGTCTGAGGGGAAGGAGAGGATGGGTTCTACATTAATATGTTCAGTCTGAGGGGAAGGAGAGGGATGGGTTCTACATTAATATGTTCAGTCTGAGGGGAAGGAGAGGATGGGTTCTACATTAATATGTTCAGTCTGAAGGGAAGGAGAGGATGGGTTCTACATTAATATGTTCAGTCTGAAGGGAAGGAGAGGATGGGTTCTATATTAATATGTTCAGTCTGAGGGGAAGGAGAGGATGGGTTCTACATTAATATGTTCAGTCTGAGGGGAAGGAGAGGATGGGTTCTATATTAATATGTTCAGTCTGAGGGGAAGGGTCCAGGAAGTAGAGGATGGGTTCTATATTAATATGTTCAGTCTGAGGGGAAGGGTCCAGGAAGGAGAGGATGGGTTCTACATTAATATGTTCAGTCTGAGGGGAAGGGTCCAGGAAGGAGAGGATGGGTTCTACATTAATATGTTCAGTCTGAGGGGAAGGAGAGGATGGGTTCTATATTAATATGTTCAGTCTGAGGGAAGGGTCCAGGAAGTAGAGGATGGGTTCTATATTAATATGTTCAGTCTGAGGGGAAGGGTCCAGGAAGGAGAGGATGGGTTCTACATTAATATGTTCAGTCTGAGGGGAAGGGTCCAGGAAGGAGAGGATGGGTTCTACATTAATATGTTCAGTCTGAGGGGAAGGGTCCAGGAAGGAGAGGATGGGTTCTATATTAATATGTTCAGTCTGAAGGGAAGGAGAGGATGGGTTCTACATTAATATGTTCAGTCTGAGGGGAAGGGTCCAGGAAGGAGAGGATGGGTTCTACATTAATATGTTCCAGTCTGAAGGGGAAGGAGAGGATGGGTTCTATATTAATATGTTCAGTCTGAAGGGAAGGGTCCAGGAAGGAGAGGATGGGTTCTACATTAATATGTTCAGTCTGAGGGGAAGGAGAGGATGGGTTCTACATTAATATGTTCAGTCTGAAGGGAAGGAGAGGATGGGTTCTATATTAATATGTTCAGTCTGAAGGGAAGGGTCCAGGAAGGAGAGGATGGGTTCTACATTAATATGTTCAGTCTGAGGGGAAGGAGAGGATGGGTTCTACATTAATATGTTCAGTCTGAGGGGAAGGAGAGGATGGGTTCTACATTAATATGTTCAGTCTGAGGGGAAGGAGAGGATGGGTTCTACATTAATATGTTCAGTCTGAGGGGAAGGGTCCAGGAAGGAGAGGATGGGTTCTATATTAATATGTTCAGTCTGAGGGGAAGAGTCCAGGAAGGAGAGGATGGGTTCTACATTAATATGTTCAGTCTGAGGGGAAGGAGAGGATGGGTTCTACATTAATATGTTCAGTCTGAGGGGAAGGAGAGGATGGGTTCTACATTAATATGTTCAGTCTGAGGGGAAGGAGAGGATGGGTTCTACATTAATATGTTCAGTCTGAAGGGAAGGGTCCATCCCTGTTATGAGTGAAGAGGGGTGTCTATAGATAGAACTGATGCCAGAGAGGTGAGAGCAGTGGACTGGTGGGCAGCGAGGCAAGACAGGCTGCCAACTCTGGCTCTCGTTGCTTCTCTTTACTTGTGGATTCTCAACACATCCAGCACAGCTCTCTCTCTCTCTCTCTCTCTCTCTCTCTCTCTCTCTCTCTCTCTCTCGTGTCTCTGTGTCTCTGTGTCTCTGTCTCTGTCTCTGTCTCTGTGTCTCTGTCTCTGTGTCTCTGTCTCTGTGTCTCTGTCTCTGTGTCTCTCTCTCTCTCTCTCTCTGTCTCTCTCTCTCTCTCTGTCTCTCTCTCTCGGTCTCTCTCTCTCTGTCTCTCTCTCTCTGTCTCTCTCTCTCTGTCTCTCTCTCTCTGTCTCTCTCTCTGTCTCTGTGTCTCTGTCTCTCTCTGTCTCTCTCTGTCTCTCTCTCTGTGTCTCTCTCTGTCTCTGTCTCTGTGTCTCTCTCTCTCTGTGTCTCTCTCTCTCGCTGTCTCTCTCTCTCTCTCTCTGTCTCTCTCTGTCTCTGTCTCTCTGTCTCTCTCTCTGTCTCTCTGTCTCTCTCTCTGTCTCTGTGTCTCTGTCTCTCTCTGTCTCTGTCTCTGTGTCTCTCTCTCTGTCTCTGTCTCTGTGTCTCTCTCTCTCTCTGTCTCTCTCTCTCTGTCTCTCTCTCTCTGTCTCTCTCTCTCTCTCTCTCTCTCTCTCTCTCTCTGCTCTCTCTCTGTCTCTCTCTGTCTCTGTCTCTGTGTCTCTCTGTCTCTCTCTGTCTCTCTCTGTCTGTCTCTGTCTGCCTCTGTCTGCCTCTGTCTCTCTCTGTCTCTCTCTGTCTCTCTCTGTCTCTCTCTGTCTGTCTCTGTCTGTCTCTCTCTGATTCTCTCTGTTTCTCTCTCTCTGTCAGAATTACTGTAGGTCATACTTACATCTTAAAGTGTATTGTACAGTGGGGCACTTAAAAAGATGAGAGGCCTGTAATTTTCATCATAGGTACACTTCAACTCTGACAGACAAAATGGAGAAAAAAATCCAGAAAATCACTGTAGGATGTTTAATGAATTTATTTGCAAATTATGGTGGAAAATAAGTATTTAGTATAGGCCTCATCTTTTTAAGTGGGAGAACTTGCACAATTGGTGGCTTACTAAATACTTTTTTTGACCCACTGTATATTGTAGGGAGGTGAGCAGGTTGCAAAGTTATCGGAATGTTCTGGAATGTTCTAGGCAGTATTGTGCTGAACAGGTATGAAATGACGTTGGGCCAGTTACATTCCTGTCTACACCTCTTTCAGGTTTTGTTTGTTTATCTGGTGACCTGATTGACTCTTCAAACTCTAGTGATTCTAATTCAGACATTAAGTTCTCAGGGTATCATAGTGTTACATTTATTTTTTTGTGAATTCAATTCTTGGATCTTAGTTTCTACGTACAAAAACATGATGTTTACCGAGTTCAAGTTAACGGTCTAAGTTGTGGCTAGGCTACATTCATTCATTTTAATTTTTATTTATTTAACTCAGACATGTCAGTTAAGAACAAAATCCTATTTACAATGACTGCCTACTCTAGGAACAGTGGGTTAACTGCCTACTCTAGGAACAGTGGGTTAACTGCCTACTCTAGGAACAGTGGGTTAACTGCCTACTCTAGGAACAGTGGGTTAACTGCCTACTCTAGGAACAGTGGGTTAACTGCCTCACTCTAGGAACAGTGGGTTAACTGCCTACTCTAGGAACAGTGGGTTAACTGCCTACTCTAGGAACAGTGGGTTAACTGCCTACTCTAGGAACAGTGGGTTAACTGCCTACTCTAGGAACAGTGGGTTAACTGCCTACTCTAGGAACAGTGGGTTAACTGCCTAGTTCATGGGGCAGAACGACAGATTTTTACCTTGTCAGCTCAGGGATTCTATCCAGCAACCTTTCGGTTACTGGCCCAACGCTCTAACCACTAGACTAAATGCTGCCCCAATATTACCAAACGTATGTGGACACCCCTTCAAATGATTGGATTCTGCTATTTAACCCGTTGCTGACAGGTGTATAAAATCGAGCACACAGTGATGCAATCTCCATAGACAAACATTGGCAGTAGAATGGCCCTGAAGAGCTCGGTGACTTTAAACTGGAACCGGCATAGGATGCCGCCTTTCAAACAAGTCAGTTTGTCAAATGTCTAACCTGCTGGACCCCAGTCAACTGTAAGTGCTGTTATTGTGAAGTGGAAACGTCTAGGAGCAACAACGGCTCAGCCGTGAAGTGGTAGGCCGCACAAGCTCACGGGACGGTACCGCCGAGTGCTGTAGTGCGTTTAAAATCGCCTGTCCTCGGTTTGCAACACTCACTACCGAGTTCCAAACTGCCTCTGGAAGCAACATCAGCACGATAACTGTTCGTGCGAGAGCTTCATGAAGTGGGTTTCCATGGCCGAGCAGCCGCACACACGCTCGAACATCAAGCGCCGGCTGGAGGGGTGTAAAGCTCGTCGCCATTGGACTCCGGAGCAGTGGAAACGTGTTCTCTGGAGTGATGAATCACGCTCACCATCTGGCAATCCTACGGACAAATCTGGGTTTGGTGGATGCCAGGAGAACTACCTGCCCGAATGCATAGTGCCAACTGTAAAGTTTGGTGGAGGAGGTGTAATGGTCTGGGGCTGTTTTTCATGGTTCTGGCTAGACTCCTTAGTCCCAGTGTAGGGAAATCTTAACGCTACAGCAAACAATTAAAATGTAGACGATTCTGTGCTTCCAACTTTGTGGCAACAGTTTGGGGAAGGCCCTTTCCTGTTTCAGCATGACAATACCACCGTGCACAAAGCGAGGTCCGTGCAGAAATTGTTCGTCGACATCGGTGTAGAAGAACTTGACTGGCCTGCACAGAGCCCTGACCTCAACCACATCGAACACCTTTGGGATGATTTGGAACTCCGAATGCGAGCCAGGCCTTATCGCCTCAACATCGCTGCCCGACCTCACTAAAGCTCTTTGTGGATGAATGGAAACAAGTCCCTGCAGCAATGTTCCAACATCTAGTGAAAAGCCTTCCTGTTATAGCAGCAAACCAACTCCATATTAATGCCATTAATTAGATGTTCAACGAGCAGGTGTCCACATACTTCTGGTCATGTAGTGTGTGTATTACTCATTGCCCTATACAGTGGGGCAAAAAAAGTATTTAGTCAGCCACCAATTGTGCAAGTTCTCCCACTTAAAAAGATGAGAGAGGCCTGTAATTTTCATCATAGGTACACTTCAACTATGACAGACAAAATACGAAGAAAAAATCCAGAAAATCACATTGTATGATTTTTTTATGAATTTATTTGCAAATTATGGTGGAATAAGATATGTGTTTTGAAGTGGACCTAAGTATGTCCCGGTGTTCAGAACATATTTTGAAGGTAATAATCTGTAAGAGGTGCAGGAACTCAAACAGTAGTCCAGTAGACCAATTAATCTCGTCTACGTCAGAGGCTATATTATCAGAACTCAGGATAAGACTCGGATGCAGACAGTTCGAATCACAGAACACGCTGGTAGGCTCTGACGAGCGAACTGGCAACAGACAAACAGAGAACACAGGTATAAATACACTGGGGATAATGGGGAAGATGGGCGACACCTGGAGAGGGGGTGGAGACAAGCACAAGGACAGGTTAAACAGGTCAGGTGTGACATATATGAAGTTATACAAGGTTAGATTTAGGTCAGAGGCTAAATTACGTGTTATAATGTTGAGTCAGGATTAAGGGTTAGGTCAGAGGCTAAATTACATTTTATAATGTTGAGTCAGGGTTAGGGGTTAGATCAGAGGCTATGTGAAGTCATATAATTTTGATTCAGGGTTAGGTCAGAGGCTATGTGAAGTTCTGGCTAAATTCCCAATCTGGCCCTCATGCCATCACGGTCACCTAATAATCCCCAGTTTACAATTGTCTCATTCATCCCCCTCCTCTCCCCTGTAACTATTCCCCAGGTCATTGCTGCAAATGAGAACGTGTTCTCAGTCAACTTATCTGGTAAAATAAGGATCAAATACACTCTCAAGGCGCTTTATGAATATGGGCAAATATCATAAAAGACTATTCAAATCAAATTGTATTGGTCACATACACATGGTTAGCAGATGTTAATGCGAGTGTAGCGAAATGCTTGTGCTTCTAGTTCCGACAAGTGCAATAATATCTAACAAGTAATCTAACAATTCCACAACAACTACCTTACACTTGTGTGTATAAAGGAATGAATAAGAATATGTACATATGCATATATGGATGAGCGATGGCCGAACAGCATAGGCAAGATGCAGTAGATGGTATAGAATATACATATGAGATGAGTAATGTAGGGTATGTAAACATTATATAAAGTGTCATTGTTTAAAGTGACTAGTGATACATTTATTACATCCAATGTTTAATTATTAAAGTGGCTGGAGATTTGAGTCTGTGATAGTTGGCAGCAGCCACTCAATGTTAGTGGTGGCTGTTTAACATTACATTTACATTTACATTTAAGTCATTTAGCAGACGCTCTTATCCAGAGCGACTTACAAATTGGTGAATTCACCTTCTGACATCCAGTGGAACAGCCACTTTACAATAGTGCATCTAAATCATTAAGGGGGGGTGAGAAGGATTACTTATCCTATCCTAGGTATTCCTTGAAGAGGTGGGGTTTCAGGTC
>NW_027008888.1:0-66611 GCF_036934945.1 Oncorhynchus masou masou
TGTGCAAGTTCTCACTTAAGATGAGAGAGGCCTGTAATTTTCATCATAGGTACACTTCAACTATGACAGACAAAATGAGAAAAAAATCCAGAAAATCACATTGTAGAATTTTTTTATGAATTTATTTGCAAATTATGGTGGAAAATAAGTATTAGGTCAATAACAAAAGTTTATCTCAATACTTTGTTATATACCCTCTGTTGGCAATGACAGAGGTCAAACGTTTTCTGTAAGTCTTCACAAGTTTTTCACACACTGTTGCTGGTATTTTGGCCCATTCCTCCATGCAGATCTCCTCTAGAGCAGTGATGTTTTGGGGCTGTTGCAGGGCAACACAGACTTTCAACTCCCTCCAAAGATTTTCTATGGAGTTGAGATCTGGAGACTGGCTTGGCCACTCCAGGACCTTGAAATGCTTCTTACGAAGCCACTCCTCCGTTGCCCGGGCGGTGTGTTTGGGATCATTGTCATGCTGAAAGACCCAGCCACGTTTCATCTTCAATGCCCTTGCTGATGGAAGGAGGTTTTCACTCAAAATCTCACAATACATGGCCTTATTCATTCTTTCCTTTACACGGATCAGTCGTCCTGTTCCCTTTGCAGAAAAACAGCCCCAAAGCATGATGTTTCCACCCCCATGCTTCACAGTAGGTATGGTGTTCTTTGGATGCAACTCAGCATTCTTTGTTCTCCACACACGACGAGTTGAGTTTTTACCAAAGAGTTCTATTTTGGTTTCATATGACATTCTCCCAATCTTCTTCTGGATCATCCAAATGCTCTCTAGCAAACTTCAGACTGGCTTGGACATGTACTGGCTTAAGCAGGTACTTCCATTTCCTAATAATTGCTCCCACAGTTGATTTCTTCAAACTAAGCTGCTTACCTATTGCAGATTCAGTCTTCCCAGCCTGGTGCAGGTCTACAATTTTGTTACTGGTGTCCTTTGACAGCTCTTTGGTCTTGGCCATAGTGGAGTTTGGAGTGTGACTGTTTGAGGTTGTGGACAGGTGTCTTTTATACTGATAAGTTCAAACAGGTGCCATTAATACAGGTAACGAGTGGAGGACAGAGGAGCCTCTGAAAGAAGTTACAGGTCTGTGAGAGCCAGAAATCTTGCTTGTGTGTAGGTGACCAAACATGTATTTTCTACCATAATTTGCAAATAAATTCATTAAAAATCCTACAATGTGATTTTCTGGATTTTTTTCCTAATTTTGTCTGTCATAGTTGAAGTGTACCTATGATGAAAATTACAGGCCTCTCTCATCTTTTAAAGTGGGAGAACTTGCACAATTGGTGGCTGACTAAATACTTATTCCCCCCACTGTATAAAAATTCAGCCAAATCGTTGTCCAAAAATACCGATTTCCGATTGTTATGAAAACCTGAAATCGGCCATTCCGATTAATCGGTAGACCTCTACTTCAGATCCCACTCAAAGCTATTGACAAAATCCAACTTGAATGTGTACACCGCTTCGGACAGAGAGGTCAAAGGTATGAATGCCCAATCGTTGCCAAATTTGCTTCATTTAAAGCTAAAATAATGGTTAAAAGCCTGGGTAAAAGACTTGCTGGGACCAAAATTGTCATGAATGATCAGTTTCCGAAGGAAATTGCAGAACGGCGTAAAGTTCTGTATCCAATTTTCAAAGAAAATAGATTAAAAGGGAAACGAGTAGCTCTCGTCGTTGATAAACTATATATTGATAACCAGTTGTTCAGAGACAAAGACTACTCCATGGTTATTTAAATAATTACAAAGTTCTCATAGATGAGGAAAATAATGAAACACAATTCTAGCCCGATTATGGATTGTAACAATACAATAAAAAAAGCTTTTGTATATATCTTCACCTGTAACTAATTGGAACACACAAGCACTAATTCAACATGGTAAAGATAAAAACCAAGTAAACAGAAGGCACAGTATGTGTGGATGTGCTTATTATTTTAATTTTATTGTTTTGTTTGGGAAAGTTGAGTGAGTAATGGAATGGTTGCATATCCCAGAACCAATGTATTGCTGTGGGCCGGGGTATGAGCAGGTTGTCAATGTTGTTCAGATGATGGATATACTTTTATAATGAATTATACTTCTTATTTATTTATTGTCCTATCATGGGGAACTACATATAATTTATTTTAAATCTAATTATTTATTTATAATCCTAATTTAATGGTACGGTCCACAACCCTATACACCCACCTGAATGACCCAGATACTAAGGAGAAGTCCCTAACTGTTTTGTGGGCCTGATGTAATAGGTCTGTATGCAGCCAAAATGCAGTCAGAGATCTAGAGCAGCACTGCCCCCTCAACATTCTGAGCCTGCATTGCAGGGTTGGTCCTGCAAAGCCAAAGGCCCCAAAAGGGAGAGCATGCTACACAAGGAAATTCTCAAAGCTGCTAATGAGAACCTTGACGACCTTGTACCTAGCCAGTGGGGATTCCGGTGGGGTGCCCCCACCCAGGCAGTGGCAGTGCTGGCAACACTAGCTGCAGTAACCCATGGGGAGAGGGTCACACTGACATTCAGAGAGGGGGTATATTGTGACCCTGGTGGCGCAAAATCAAAGTCTGACTGCATGGAGATGCTTGGGAATATGGTCAATACGGGTGACTGTATTGTGGGTGTTTCAGGGAAAAGGTGTACATTTGACCTCCATCATCTAGGATGTGACAATGGTTCATAAAATCTCTCAATTTCTGCCCATTTTGTTTTTGCTGTCTTGAAGGCCTTCTCATACAGCTGCAACTGTAAGTGCATTTGTAAATCAATACCTTTCTTGAGTTGGGCTCAGGGATGGTGCAACTGTTGAGAATGTGAGTTTATGGTTGTGTGGGGGGAAAGGGTTGAGTGTGTGTGGGTGTATGTGTTAATCCCACAAATGTTGCGAAGGAGTAAAAGATGTTAGGGACGATAGAGGATGATCCAGAGCTATATATATATATATAATACAAATCTGGGTGAGGGCGATGGAAAGGCATTTGGCAGTTGATCTACTTCAACTCGGTAAATGGAACTGTGTGCTCTTTTCGAAGGATGGATCCCAATCTGTTCAGGGCTATGGGATACGGGGGGTCGGGGTGGTCTGCCGGGCATTGGGATGACAACCCAACTTGGGATGAGGGCTTTTAGCAGGTGGAATAGTAGGGACCAATTGGAGGTTTACCTAGTAGCAATGCAAATATCATGGTACAGCTATATGGACACTCAATCATCATGTAATGGTACGTTTATAAACATATATTTTGATAAATAGAATTGAAAGTTGTCTCATTATGATAAGTGGTGAAATAAGTATAGCCAGTTATAATTGTAATGGCCTAGCACTGCCGCCCACTGGAAATTCAAAAGGGGTGATGGTTTTAATTAACAGTAATTTTGATCCAAATGTACAAATAGTCCAAACAGATTATCAAGGTAGATGGATTATTTTAAATATGTTATTGGACAATAAACAGATATGGCTTATTAACCTATACGGTCCGAATAATGATGATCCAAGCTTCTTTGAAAATATATATAAGAATTTATCAACTCTACAAGCAACACTAGACTCTATTATTATGGTGGGAGATTTTAATACGATCTTAAATACCTCTATGGACCGGAAAGGAAATCGCACTACAAAGTATCACCCTCAGGCACTTAAGGAATTAGTGGATTTATGGAGACTTAAATACCCTGACCTCGTAAGATATACATGGCGGAGGCTTAATCAAGCTAGTCGTCTTGACTACTTTCTTATGCCATTCTCTCTGGTACCAAAAGTTTAAAAAGTGTTGATAGGGGACAGAATGCGGTCGGATCATCACATTATTGGTATATATATATATATATATATATATATATATATATATTACTCTTACAGAATTTCCACGTGGGCGAGGATATTGTAAATTTAATCAAAGCCTACTAGATGATAAATTGTTTAGAGCTAGTACAGGAGAATTTATAACTGACGTTTTCAGACATAACATAGGTACAGCAGATCCCCTTATTGTATGGGACACTTAAATGTGCCTTTAGAGGCCATGCAATTCAGTACTCATCTATAAAACAAAAGCGATTTTTAGATCAAGAGTCCATATTATTAACAAAGGAAATTGAAGGACTAACAGTACAGTTAGATAGCAATAAAAACTGTACCATAGAGGCACAGAATAAGTTAGAGGAAAAACAAAAAGAAATGGAGGAACTTATTCAAGAAAGATCCAGTGTAATATATTATAAAAAATAAAGCGAACTGGATGTAATATGGGGGAAAATGCACCAAATTCTATTTCAATCTTCAATATAGAAATGCTACCAAAATAAAGTATTAAAATGATGGAGTCACGCATGATTCACCAAATGATATTTTGAAAGAGGAAGTGAAGTACTTTAAGAATATGTTTTCGTTTCAGGCTCCTCCATCTCCACTAACTGAAACTAATTGTATGGATTTTAAAATTAACATCGGTACAGAAAGACTCATGTGAAGGCCAAATTACAGAGGAGGAACTGCTTGATGCAATTGGGGCCTTTAAGGATGGGAAAACTCCAGGGCTGGATGGCGTACCAGTGGAAGTATACACGTTTTTTATATATATACTCAAAGGACCATTATTAGCATGTTTTAACCACTCCTATAAAGATGGTAGATTATCAGACACACAACAAGAAGGTCTGATATCATTATTACTGAAACAGGACCCAAGTGGTATATATAAAGATCCACTCCATTTAAAAAATTGGAGACCTCTTACACTTCAGTGTTGTGATGCAAAAATCCTAGCAAAATGCTTGGCGCATAGAATTGAAAAAGTATTGTCAGCTATTATTCATAGTAATCAGACTTTTTTTTACATGGATGATACATTGGAGATAATATAAGACAAGTACTGGAAACAATAGAATACTATGAAATATCAGGGACACCAGACCTGGTTTTCATAGCTGATTTTGAGAAGGATTTTGATAAAGTACGAATGGAGTTTGTATAAATGCCTAGAATATTTCAGTTTTGGGAAATCTCTTTATAAAATGGGTTAGAGTTATGTATAGTAACCCTAGGTGTAAAATAGTAAATAATGGCTACATCTCAAAGTTTTAAACTATTTAGAGGAATAAAACAAGGTTGTCCACTATCGGCATATCTATTTATTATTGCCATCGAAATGTTAGCTGTTAATATTATATCAAACAATAATATTTAGGGATTACAAAATCCGTGGCTTAAAAACTAAGGTGTCATTGTATGCTGCTGATTTTATGTTTTCTTTTAAAACCCCAATTAGTCTCTCCACGGCCTCATAGAGGATCTAGATACTTTTGCTATTCTCTCTGGATTAAAACCAAATTATGATAAGTGTACTATATTACGTATTGGATCACTAAAAAATGCAAATTTTAAAATTACCATGTAGTGTACCAATAAAATGGTCTGACGGAGATGTGGACATACTCTGTATACAAATTTGGTTAGCAAGCGGCGATGATCCAGATGAAAAGGTTCAGAGTTTGGAGGTAGGAATCCGGAGGATATGGAGAGAAAAATAGGTCCGGTTTGCTCTGGTTTGAAATGCGTTGTAAGAACTGGCGAGAGCTGTCCGAGCTAAAGGTAAGCTGCTGACCGCTAGCAGTGGTTAGCTGACTGGTAGCTAGTTAGCTAGTTAGCTTCAGTTGAGGGATTCCAGTTCTGAGGTAAATAGAAATACTTTAGGAATAAAAACAGATCCACACCACATTGGGTGAGGCGGGTTGAAGGAGAGTATTTGAAGTTGAGGTTTAGTAAAATTATTAAAAAGAATGCGAAGAAAACGATATACATGGGACAAGACAAAGACGACTGACTGCTACGCCATCTTGGAACTGAGTGGATGTACATCATTTTCTCAAGGTAATTTAATAATCAAATCAATTTATTTGAGATTTCTGAGTTCGTTTTACATGCTATTGGTTTTGTGTAAAATTCACGAGCTGGGAAAATGGCGGCGCCCACTCTGTCTGCGTCAAAGAGAGGCAATTTCATGGTCGCACTACTGTTTTGAAGCTGAATGTAATGACGATCAGTTTCCTACTAATATTACATGTGTACTAATATTCAGACACATTCAGTTTCTATCTTTGTCTATAAATGTTAATATGGTGTGAATGGGAAATACAATTGGTTTTTGATTTAAATAATACAGTGAAGACAAGGTTATTCAGGAAAATCGTACATAGTGCTGCCTGAAACATACTGCAACCTTGTACTAAATGGTTTTTGAGTCGTTTATTAATTTATTTAAATCCAAGAAGTCTACTATAGGTTAAGTTTAGTTACGTTGTGTAGCGTGTACTTTGTCTAATTTGAATGAATTCTTGTTTTGTTGTCGATGCTTACCTACCTCATCTATTGAAATGAGATGGACAGGAGCTCACTGGAGCTGAGTACCAGCACCTCAATGTTCTACTGCTTGAGCTGATGTTCCTCTTATAGAATATTACCTCAACAGTATTGTGGAGCTCCTGCATCTAAATATAAACAGTACCCCACCACCTAAAATGAGTATCAAACTATTTCAGTCCAAGTTAAGCACTGAATTAGATCATTGCACAAGAAAAAATAAAATATATTTTAATAGAGAGTAAAGAGAGTGCCGGAACAGTCAAGACAATAACTTTTTGTCTGTTTCTCATTGTTACTACAGGACCACTACAATTAAGTCTGAGTCCGGTAACATCAACAGTGAGGACAAACCCAGCCTGCCTCTCTCCTTCCACACTGAGTCCAAACCCACAGTCACTGGGTCCTGATTGTGACAGTGGAGCCCAGTTTGCACTGCAGGATCCAGAGATGGCATCAGTGAAGCTGGAAGACTGCAGTCAAACACTGGAGCTGAATGTCAACATTAAAGATGAAGAAGAGGAGAAGATTGGGAAATCTTTTTCTCATGGTAAGAGCAGGTTCTAACTAAGTTAGTTGTTCGTTCCGACTTCCAACTGTATGAAAAGTTGCAGTAGAACTGTTTCATGATGAACTGTTTCAATGAGAAGATAATGTTACTTCATGCTACTCCTACTTGCATGGTTTGACACCAGTATTGCCAGCATTTGTTTTATTCCCTGGGATATCTGGAGTCCCAATCATGGCCAGATGTGATACAGCCTGGTTACTAACCCTTTGATAGTGATTGGAGGATAATATGGCTTTTACCCACTTTTAGAATAGTTCTGTTCCCTTTCCTTTTGTGCAGTCTACTAATATGAATGTCTCCCGGTACGGCCAGAAGAGGACTGGCCACCCATTTGAGCCTGGTTCCTCTCTATGTTTCTTCCTAGGTTCCTGCTTGCTGGGGAGTTTTTCGTGGCCACTTTGTTTCTACATCTGCGTTGCTTGCTCTTTGGGGATTGAGGCTGGGTTTCTGTAAAGCACTTTGTGACAACTTCTGATGTAATAAGGGCTACATAAAATACATGTGATTGACATGTATATCACATCAACTGACTGGTTCTTCTGATGTTGTTCACACAGGAGACCATGTTGAGACATTCTCTACATCCAGAGAGGAACAGCAGGAAGCTCACAGAGCTAAGAGGTCTTACCCCTGCCCACATTGTGAGGAGATTTTCCCATTTCTATCAAAGCTAAAAGTACACCTAAAAATACACACAGGAGAGAATCGTTATTCCTATACTGACGGTGGGAAGAATTTCACGACATCCAAGGCTCTGACAGTTCATCAGAGAGTGCACACAGGAGAGAAGCCTTACATCTGCTCTGACTGTAAGGCGAGTTTCTCTCGACTGCGCAACTTAAAACGACATGAACGTATACACACAGGAGAGAAGCCTTACTCCTGCTCTGACTGTAAGGCGAGTTTCTCTCTACTGTGCAACTTAAAACGACATGAACGTATACACACAGGAGAGAAGCCTTACTCCTGCTCTGACTGTGGAAAGAGTTTCTCTCTACCGGGCCACTTAAAAAGACACCAACATATACATACCGGAGAGAAGCCTTACTCCTGCTCTGACTGTGGAAAGAGTTTCTCTCGACTGGGCAACTTAAAAACACATAAACATGTACATACAGGAGAGAAGCCTTACTCCTGCTCTGACTGTGTAAAATGCTTCACAACATCAACTGAGCTAAAAGTTCATAAAAGAACACACACAGGAGAGAAGCCTTACTCCTGCTCTGACTGTGTAAAATGCTTCACGACATCAACTAGGCTAAAAGTTCATCAGAGAACACACACAGGAGAGAAGCCTTACATCTGCTCTGACTGTGCGGCGAGTTTCTCTGTACTGTGCCACTTAAAACGACATGAAAGTATACACACAGGAGAGAAGCCTTACTCCTGCTCTGACTGTCCGGCGAGTTTCTCTCTACTGTGCAACTTAAAACAACATCAACGTTTACACACAGGAGAAAAGCCTTATCACTGCACTGACTGTGAGAAGAGATTCTACAGATTGGGCCATTTAAAAAGACACCAATGTATACATAAAGGAGAGAAGTCTCATCAGTTCTCTCAGACCAGCTAATATTAGACACCACTTAATTCTTATGTCATTAAATAATTGGCAACGTTGAATTCAATCAAATGAAGAAAGCGTAGAACACTCTTGTAATCCTGTTGTTTCTCACTGTGAGAGAACTGTTCAGAGGGAATGGAGCATTATAGAATATTAGCCTGTCTTTACTGATCAGTGTACACCTTGACAGTTTTGGTGAGTTTTGTTAGCATCTACTGTCAAGATATTGAGCTGACCTTGGATTTGCCCTTAAGGTTGAATATCCTTTGTGAGGCTTCTCACAGTGGAGTCTGATGGTTAACTGAGTGGTACTGCTTCACTCTGCAGTTTTCTGTGGGATTGAGCTAGTAGACACAACATGCACTGGGTGTACAAAACATTAAGGACACCTGCTCTTTCCATGACAGACTGACCAGGTGAACCCAGGTGGGCTAAGGAATGAAAACACTGGACACTGAAAAATTGGAAACATACTGCCTGGTCTGATGAATCCCTGTTCCTGCTGTTTCATGCTGATGGGAGGAAATGGTGGAAAAAGTACCTAACTGTCATACTTGAGTAAAAGTAATGATACCTTAATATAAAATGACTCAAGTGAAAGTGAGTCACCCATCAAAATACTACTTAAGTAAAAGTATTTGGTTGTAAATATACTTAAGTATCAAAAGTAAAAGTATGAATAATTTCAAATTCCTTCAATTAAGCAAACCAGACGGCACATTTGTCTTTAAAAAATATATATAGTACGGATAGCCAGGGGCAGACTCCAACACTCAGACATCATTTACAAACGAAGCATTTGTGTTTAGTGAGTCCGCCAGATCAGAGGCAGTGGGGATGACCAGGGATGTTGTCTTTTAGTGTGTGAATTGGACCATTTCCTGTCCTGCTAGTCATAAAAAATGTCAAGGGTATTTTGGGTGTCAGGGAAAATGTATGGAGTAAAAAGTACATTATTTTCTTTCGGAATGTAGTGAAGTAAAAGTTGTCAACAATATAAATAGTACGCCCAAAAAACTGCTCAATTTGTTATTTAAAGAAATTATTCTGAAAAAAGGGGTGAAATTAAAAAAACAAAAAATATATAAATAGTAAAGTACAGATACAACTAAAGTAGATCTTTAAATAATTTTGCTTCAGTACTTTTGCATGCATCAGTAGGCTGGTTTACACCACTGCATGCATCCATGCCGTGTGTCAGCATTACAGGCTGGTGGTGTGATGGTTGGGGTGTGTTTTCAGGCCATGCACACATTGGGCCTCTTGATAAAAGTTGAGCAATGTTTGAATGTCACAGGATATCTAAACATCATTGCCAATCAGGTGCCTCCCTTCATGGCAGCAGTGTATCCATCTGCAAGTTGTTTTCTTCAGCAGGATTATGCCACAAGGTTTGCCCAGGAATGATTCCAATAACATGACAGGGAATTCAGCTTACTGTGGGAGGAGATGGAACGAGCTATTCAGAGTAGACACCTTGGACAGTCTATGCACTGATGAATTGAGGATGTTCTGAGGACAAAGGGAGGTGCAACTCAATATTTTGAAGGTGTTCCTAATGTTTTGTACACGGTGTATATCAGATAAAGATGGGGTGGTCAGTTTTTAGCATTGGTATGGGTGTATTATTTTATTACTAAACTTTTGTTTAATGATTAACAGACTATGAATCTACTACTTGTTTATTAAATTGTCTTTAATACTTGATTCATTATTGTAGTCATTGATGATGAATGTATTTGAAAGACTGTATTGAAGTTAATTCATCTGGTGGCAGGTAGCCTAGCGGTTAAGAGTGTTATTCCAGTAACTGAAAGGTTGCTTGTTTGAATCCCGAGCCGACTTGGTGTAAAAATCTGTCATTGTGCCCTTGAACAAGCCAATTAACCCTTATTTGTCCTGTACCCTTATTTGTCTTGTAAATCTCTCTGGATAAGAGCATCCACTAATTGTCAAGAATGTAATGAGAAATAATGTTTGTTCATACATTTTTTTCTCTCTTGTGTATAATTAAATGAAAAACTGTTTGAAGTGAAATACTGTATATACAATAAACAACATTACCACTTTGTTTACCCTGGTCAGAGGGACAGGACCATAGTAAACTAGACTATGTAACTGCTGCTGTTAGTAGCCTACAGTCTCCATGTAGTACAGCATGTCAGATCACTAATGATTAGGTGTATAGGCTGCTACATTTCTGCTTATGTCTTTTGGGAGTGATATGTTACATTACATTTAAGTCATTTGGCAGACGCTCTTATCCAGAGCGACTTATCAGGCTAAGTAACTACGAGGTACATTATTTACCCATTTCAATCTTATACCAACCAACCCTGTGCTTGGTGTGACTGTTATGGTCAGAACAGACCATCTGATATGCCCTTAAATATTCTAATATGCAACCTGGAATTAAAATGTAAGAGGACCAGTGCTTCTACAGTGAATCACATTGTGCTGTTTGAGATGTTGTTAGACTGCATTGTATCATTTTTTCCTCTTCTGAGTGCACTGGTGGGCAACAATGAATATTTCAAATACTTATTTTCCACCAAAATTTGTAAATAAATTCATTAAATCCTACAATGTGATTTTCTGGATTTTTTTCCCTCATTTTGTCTGTCATAGTTGAAGTGTACCTATGATGAAAATTACAGGCCTCTCTCATATTTTTAAGTGGGAGAACTTGCACAATTGGTGGCTGACTAAATACTTTTTTGCCCCACTGTATGCCTTGATGATAATCAGAAACGTGTATTTACCACATCAAAATCTTAATATTTCACATTACTTTAGAAATTATCTTAAGAACAGGTATAAAAGGTTCACATATGGGAAAAATTATCAATATCAATTGTAATTTAATACACCGTTGCCACAAAAATATGTACCATGATGGTAATGACTTAGCGTTGTGGTAATGACAGAGTGTGGTGGAAATCACATTTCATATAAAACAAATGATGACAAATACCATGAAACATTTTAATGTCACAGTAGTACATGTTTAATTTGATTGAAGATATAGAACAGACCATTTGTTCCAATTCATCCCAAAGTTGTTCGATGGGGTCAGGCCAATGTGCGGGCCATTCAAGTTCTTCCACACTGATCTCAACCAACCACTTCTGTATGGATCTTGCTTTGTGCGCGGGTACATTGTCATGCTGAAACAGGAAAGGGCCTTCCCCAAAACTGTTGCCACAGAGCTGGAAGCACAGAATCATCTAGAATGTCATCGTATGCTCGAGCGTTAAGATTCTGGAACTACATGAAATGAATTATTTCTCACCCTTGGTAGTTACTAACCCTTGTGATAGTGGCAGTTTGGAACTCAGTAGTGAGTTGTCATGTCTAAATGTTGATATTTAACCCTAACCCAGTAACTCAGTAGTGAGTTGTCATGTCTAAATGTTGATATTTAACCCTAACCCAGTAACTCAGTAGTGAGTTGTCATGTCTAAATGTTGATATTTAACCCTAACCCAGTAACTCAGTAGTGAGTTGTCATGTCTAAATGTTGATATTTAACCCTAACCCAGTAATAAGTTGTCATGTCAAATGTTGAATTTCACATGTAATAGTGACATCTAAAAATCACTCAACCAGTTGTCATGTCTAAAACATAATACATCATGTAATGGTCTTATTTAGTGTTCACATTTCAAAAACTGAACCATGATCATAATACATATGTCATTTGTTTGTCTTTTCAGGTCTTACAGCAAGTAAAAATGTATGAACTAAAACATTTAGTCATTACCACCAGATTCTGTCCTTACCATCACAGTTCATTATGTGGTTGTAATGACGTGGTGGGAATAACAAAATATGACATTTGGTCATAAATAGCAGGGATTCTAGCATACTAATCCAGTTGAACAGCTAAATACAATATATCCTAAAAACATAATTTCAAAAATTAACATAATTTGATGAAATTATAGCCTATTTGGTAATGACCAAATAGACTCCATGACATCCATGTGCTCCACTGTCACTATTCATATCCATGGTATCCATGGTAACCAAGTACAAACTTTTGAAAAAAAGTTATTGTCATGTCATTTGCTTGTCGTGGTGTTAATGACACAATACTTAGAGACAACTGTATTTTGTGTAAAGAAAGTATCAAATGGCTTATGTACATTAAATATATATAGTTTCCATGTATTTGACTTTTTAAACAGGTGCATTAAATATTTTGTAATTATCAAGACTTTTTAAAAGTGTAATACAAAGAATAATGTCAAAAGTGGTGTGAGACAGAACAAAAACAGACATGACATGCTGAAGAAAAAGAGTTGAAGGTTATTTTAGTATCTACTTAATGGATGTGAAATAAACAAATCTAAATTAGCATTTTATCTTAAAAATCGAACCCTGAGACACAAAAATTGATTGTCAGACATCACAGGGCCACCCAAGTCAGGTGGTGTCAGAGAATACTAAAAATTGTCAAAGACTCCAGCCACCCTAGTCATAGACTGTTCTCTCTTACTGCACGGCAATCAGTACCGGAGAACCAAGTCTAGGTCCAAGAGGCTTCTAAACAGCTTCAACCCCCAAGCCATAAGACTCCTGAACAGCTAATCAAATAGCTACCCAGACTATTTGCACCCCCCCACCCACCCACCGGTGCTACTACTTGTATCTATGCATAACCACTTTAATAACTCTACCTACAAATACATAATTATCTCGACACCGGTGCCCCCGCACATTGACTTGACAGGTTCACATTGACCCGCTCTTGTTATTTAGTGCTGCTCTTTAATTATCCTTCTCTCTTACTTTAAGGTATTTTCTTAAAACTCTGCACTGTTGGTTAAGGGCCTTAGTAAGTAAGCATTTCACTATAAGGTCTATACATGTTGTATTTGGCGCTTGTGACAAATAAAATGTGATTTGAAAACATGAACTCATTCACATTAGACACAAAGGACAACGTAAGAGCACTTTATAGTAGATTTCCTAAATTCACATAAAATGACTCAAAAACCATGTAGTACATTGCAAGGTTACTGTTTGTTTTAGGCAGCACTGTTACTATTTTCCTGAACATCCGCGTCTTCATTGTATTATTTAAATTAAAAGTATTGTATTTCCGGTTCACATTACAGTAACAGACCGAGTGGGGGCCGCCATTTTACCAGCTCGTCAATTTTACACAAAACCAATAACATGCAACAAAGAAATCTCAAATAAATTGATTCTTTATGGAATTACCTTGTGACAAATATGTACATCCACCCAGACAAAGCCAAAGTCTCGAGCTATGTGACTTGTAAAATAGTTTACCACGTTCTTCACTCAGTTTGACACAGAAATTACACATCAAACCTTTACCAAAACGTGATAATACCTTAACGGATTTGTTACCTAGCATGGTATGACATGTTCTTTCGACACTAGAAAGTCTAAACGTGTTATTACATACCTGTAGTAGTAAATTGAAACGGACACAAAGGTTATCTTCTTGACTGCTGTAAAGAAATGTTAATTCTTATGCAGGTGACCAACTTACTGCTATTGCCTTGCTGTAACTGAGACAACACATAGCAACGTATTTTCACAGACTCACTTAAATCATCCACAACACTGTCAAAATAGGATACATCCTAGCCACAGGTGCTAGCCTTCAGTTCGGCCACAACATCCAGTGAGGACACGAACGCACACACATTACACACTAACTACCGAGGACATACAGATAAGACTCCTACACACATTGGCAGGAGAAACAGAATAGGGAGAGACTAGCGCACACACATAACCTCCTTTTTCTAGCTGAACATTGTGTGACTGAGAACAGGCATGGAGGGATTCTACGATGACGGACAGACAACTGAGCCAATGACGGAAGACTACACCCCAGCCTGAGCCTGAACCAATCCGAAGAACAGAACTTCTAGAATCAACCTACTTTCTGTTCTGTATTAATTGCTTGTGCAAACGATTAGCGGGGCTTTTTTGTTGGTTCCTCATGAGCTAATAGAAGGGCCCGTATATACGCTGTACCAGATATCTTTACTCTGAATAAACTGTCGCTTGTCATACAATCTACCACCTTGTCTGCATCGATCCTTGACCGGCTCGCCCTTCATCATATCTCTTTATCAACACTGCACAGTTCTGGCGCTTTCTTTAAACCGAAGACTGGTGCCCGCCTGCCGGGAACTTCCTGCTCCCCCACTACCACACAACCTTCCGTGCATTCCGGGATCCTTGGGATGGCCCTATCCCATGCCACAAGAAGGCGGAAGATGCTACTAATGCTGCCGCCGCTTCCTCAGTGGCGTAAACTAAAGTACAAAGGTAAACAATATTTAAGAGATGACAAAAGCAGTTTTCTTTATAAAATAAATTAATGTTAATTTATAACACATGCTGAGAGCAAATGCACCTCTAACTAAATGTAACTCCAAAGGAACTGTAACATAAGGGACAGTTCAATCAAATTACAAATGTACACATTGGTTTCATCACCCTGTATACAATCCCAAAAATGTACATGTCAACAGTGAAGTTCTGAAGATGGAGGACTTTCAATACAGCAGTGTTCCCCAATCCTGGTCCCAAGGGGTGTACATGTGTGTTTTTGCCCTCACACTCTCATACCTTATTCAATTCAAAGGCTTGAGTTGCTTAGTTGAATCCAGTGTGTGAGTGTTAGGGGCAAAAACAAAAAAAGCACACCTCTATGGATCCCCAGGACCAGGATTAGGGTACACTGCAGTACACAGCAAAAGGTGTGATGATGCAAATTACAGGCAATTGTCATTTTCATATCATTATCATCACCATCACACTTTTTGCTTTGTACTGAAAGTTCTTGAAAACGGGATTGAGTGTACTCATGAACAAAATACTACAATAATTGTTTTGGGGTGAAACATCCCTTTCATAGAGCCTACCACTCTATTAAAGGAGTAGTTCACTATTTTATAACTTGAAGTCCTGAATGTAAGATCACATCAAATGTATTTATAAAGCCCTTAATACAGCTGATGCCACAAAGTGCTGTACAGAGACCCAGCCTAAAACCCCAAACAGCACGCAATGCAGGTGTAGAAGCACGGTGGCTAGGAAAAACTCCCTAGAAAGGCCAAAACCTAGGAAGACACCTAGAGAGGAACCAGGCTATGAGGGGTAGCCAGTCCTCTTCTGGCTGCGCTGGGTGGAGATTATAACAGAACATGGCCAAGATGTTCAAATGTTCATAAATGACCAACATGGTCAAATAATAATAATCACAGTAGTTGTCAAGGGTGCGACAGGTCAGCACCTCAGGAGTAAATTTCAGAAGGCTTTTCATAGCCGATCATTGAGAGTATCTCTACCGCTCCTGCTGTCTCTAGAGAGTTGAAAACAGCAGGTCTGGGACAGGTAGCACGTCCGGTGAACAGGTCAGGGTTCCAAAGGCGCAGACAGAACAGTTGAAACTGGAGCAGCAGCATGGCGAGGTGGATTGGGGACAGCAAGGAGTCATCATACCAGGTAGCCCTGAGGCATGGGTCCTATGGCTCAGGTCTTCTGAGAGAAAGAAAGAAAGAAAGAAAGAAAAAGAAAGAAAAAGAAAGAAAGAAGAGAATTAAAGGGAGCATAAAGGGAGCATTAAATTCACACAGGACACCGGATAAGACAGGAGAAATACTCCAGATATAACAGACTGACCCTAGCCCCCGACACAAACTACTGCAGCATAAATACTGGAGGCTGAGACAGGAGGGGTCAGGAGACACTGTGGCCCTGTCCGGGGGTATCATCGGATGGGGCCACAGTGGACCATGCCTCTAGAGACTGCAGGTGTGGTAGAGATACTCAAACAGGAAGGATATAACCCCACCCACTTTGCCAAAGCACAGCCCCCACACCACTAGAGGGATATATTCAACCACCAACTAACCATCCTAAGACGAGGCAGAGTATAGCCCACAAAGATCTCCGCCACAGCACAAACCAAGGGGGCGCCAACCCAGACAGGAAGACCATGTCAGTGACTCAACCGACTCAAGTGACGCACCCCTCCTAGAGACGGCATGGAAGAGCACCAGTAAGCCAGTGACTCAGCCCCTGTAATGGGGTTAGAGGCAGAGAATCCCAGTGGAGAGAGGGGAACCGGCCAGGCAGAGACAGCAAGGGCGGTTCATTGCTCCAGTGCCTTTCAGTTCACCTTCACACTCCTGGGCCAGATTACACTCAATCATAGGACCTACTGAAGAGATGAGTCTTCAATAAAGACTTAAAGGTTTAAAGGTTGAGACTGAGTCTGCATCTCTCACATGGGTAGGCAGACCATTCCATAAAAATGGAGCTCTATAGGAGAAAGCCCTGCCTCCAGCTGTTTGCTTAGAAATTCTAGGGACAATTAGGAGGCCTGCTTCTTGTGACCATAGCGTACGTGTAGGTATGTACGACAGGACCAAGTCGGAAAAATAGGTAGGAGCAAGCCCATGTAAGGCTTTGTAGGTTAGCAGTAAAACCTTGAAATCAGCCCTTGCCTAAACAACAGGAAGCCAGTGTAGGGAGGCTAGCACTGGAGTAATATGATCAATTTGTTTTGTTTCAGTCAGGATTCTAGCAGCCGTATTTAGCACCAACTAAAGTTTATTTAGTGCTTTATCCGGATAGCTGGAAAGTAAGAGCATTGCAGTAGTCTAACCTAGAAGTGGCAAACGCATGGATTCATTTTTCTGCATCTTTTTTGGACAGAACATTTCTGGTTTTTGCAATGTTACATAGATGGAAAAAAGCTGTCATTGAAACAGTTTTGATATGTTCGTCAAAAGAGAGATCAGGGTCCAGAGTAACGCCGAGGTCCTTCCCAGTTTTATTTGAGACGACTGTACAACCATCAACATTAATTGTCAGATTCAACAGAAGATCTCTTTGTTTCTTGGGACCTAGAACAAGCATCTCTGTTTTGTCCGAGTTTAAAAGTAGAAAGTTTGCAGCCATCCACTTCCTTATGTCTGAAACACAGGCTTCTAGCGAGGGAAATTTTGGGTCTTCACCGTGTGTCATCAAAATGTACAGCTGTGTGTCATCCGCATAGCAGTGAAAGTTAACATTATGTTTTCGAATGACATCCCCAAGAGGTAAAATATATAGTGAAAACAATAGTAGTCCTAAAACGGAACCTTTAGAGTTGATTTGTCAGAGGACAAACCATCCACAGAGACAAACTGATATCTTTCTTTCATTTCGTATACATTGTTTGTCTTCAGGAAGGCAGTTAGTTGCTGCACAACAGCTTTTTCATTTTTTTTTTGAGAGGAATGGGAGATTCGAAAAAGGCTGATAGTTTTTTATATTTTCTGGGTCAAGGTTTGGCTTTTTCAAGAGAGGCTTTATTACTGCCACTTTTAGTGAGTTTGGTAAACATCCCGTGGATAGAGAGCCGTTTACTATGTTCAACATAGCAGGGCCAAGCACAGGAAGCAGCTCTTTCAGTAGTTTAGTTGGAACAGGGTCCAGTATGAAGCTTGAAGGTTTAGAGGCCATGCTTCTTTTCATCATTGTGTCAAAAGATATAGTCAAAAGATATAGTACAAACACTTAAGTGTCTCCCTTGATCCTAGGTCCTGGCAGAGTTGTGCAGACTCTGGACAACCGAGCTTTGGAGGAATATGCCGATTTAAAGAGGAGTCCGTAATTTGCTTTCTAATGATCATGTTCTTTTCCTCAAAGAAGTTCATGAATTTATTACTGCTGAAGTGAAAGCCATCCTCTCTTGGGGAATGTTGCTTTTTAGTTAGCTTTGCGACAGTATCAAAAATAAATGTTGGATTGTTCTTATTTTCCTCAATTAAGTTGGAAAAATAGGATGACCGAGCAGCAGTGAGGGCTCTTTGATACTGCACGCTACGGTCTTTCCAAGCTAGTTGGAAGACTTCCAATTTGGTGTGGCGCCATTTCCGTTACAATTTTCTGGAAGCTTGCTTCAGAGCTCGGGTATTTTCTGTATACCAGGGAGCTAGATTCTTATGACAAATTATTTTAGTTTTTAGGGTGCGACTGCATCTAGGTTATTGTGCAAGGTTAAATTGAGATCCTCAGTTAGGTGGTTAACTGATTTTTTCCTCTGACGTCCTTGGGTAGACAGAGGGAGTCTGGAAGGACATCAAGGAATCCTTGTGTTGTCTGAGAATTTATTGCACGACTTTTGATGATTCTTGGTTGGAGTCTGAGCAGATTATTTGTTGCGATTGCAAACATAATAAAATGGTGGTCCAATAGTCCAGGATTATGAGGAAAAATATAAATTAAGATCCACAACATTTATATCATGGGACAAAACTAGGTCCAGAGTATCACTGTGGCAGTGAGTAGGTCCGGAGACATGTTGGACAAAACCCACTGAGTTGATGATGGCTCCGAAAGCCTTTTGGAGTGGGTCTGTGGATTTTTCCATGTGAATATTAAAGTCACCAAAAATTTGAATATTATCTGCTATGACTACAAGGTCCGATAGGACTTCAGGGAGCTCTGTGAGGAACGCTGTATATGGCCCAGGAGGCCTGTAAACAGTAGCTATAAAAAGTGATTGAGTAGGCTGCATAGATTTCATGAATAGAAGCTCAAAAGACAAAAACGTTGTGTCATTCAAACATTGCAGATCTTTTATCAAGGGGCCCAATGTGTGCCCTGAAAACACACCCCAACGCCTTCACACCACCACCCTGCAATGCTGACACACGGCATGGATGCAGGCAGTTGTGTAAAGTACTTAAATAAACATTATTTAAAGAACTACTTTAGTAGTTTTTTGGGGGGTATCTGTACTTTACTATTTATATTGGTGACAAATTTTATTTCACTACATTCCTAAAGAAAATTTACTTTTTACTCCATACATTGTCCCTGATACCCAAAAGTACTTGTAACATTGTTTATGATTAGCAGGACAGAAAATGGTCCAGTTCACACACTTGTCAAGATAACATCCCTGGTCATCCCCACTGCCTCTGATCTGGCAGACTCACTAAACACAAATGCTTTGTTAGTAAATGATGTCTGAGTGTTGGAGTGAGCCCCTGGCTATCTGTAATATAAAAAAAACAATAAAATTGTGCCATCTGGTTTGCTTAATTTCAGGAATTTGAAATTATTAATACTTTTACTTTTGATACTTAAGTGTATTTACAACCAAATACCTTTACTCAAGGAGTATTTTAATGGGTGACTTTCACTTGAGTAATTTTCTATTAAGGTTTCATAACTTTCACTCAGTATGACAGTTAGGTACTTTTTCCACCACTGGATGTATGTACTCGTGGTTTCCTCCATACCCCAGTCTTCCCATCAGCATGAAACAGCAGGAACAGGGATTCATCAGACCAGGCAGTATGTTTCCAATTTTTCAGTGTCCAGTGTTTTCATTCCTTAGCCCACTGCAACCACAGTTTCTTGTTTTTTTGCTGAAAGCAAATGGGGATCCATAATAAACACACAAAAATGACATTATTAACGATCATAGCTTTTAACCTGGATTCACCTGGTCAGTTTGTCATGAAAAAGCAGGTGTCGTTAATGTTTTGAACTCAGAGTATGTTGTTGTGTCTATAGCTCATTCCCACAGAAAACTGCAGAGGGAAGCAGTACCACCCAGTCACAGAGGATATTCCTAAGGTAATCTCAATGTCTTTACAGTAGAAACTAACAAAACAAACATTCCAAAACTGACAAGGTGCGCACTGATCAGTAAAGTAAAGAGAGGATAACATTCTACAACACTCCCTTTCCTCTGTACAGTTATCTCATAGTGAGAAACTACAGTTGAAGTTGGAAGTTTACATACACCTTAGCCAAATACATTTAAACTCAGTTTTTCACAATTCCTGACATTTAGTCCTAGTAAAAACTCCCTGTTTTTGGTCAGTTAGGATCGCCACTTTATTTTAAGAATGTGAAATGTCAGAATAATAGTAGAGTGATTTATTTCAGCTTTAATTTCTTTCATCACATTCCCAGTGGGTCAGAAGTTCACATACACTCAATTAGTATTTGGTAGCTTTGCTTTTAAATTGTTTAACTTGGGTCAAACGTGTTGGGTAGCCTTCCACAAGCTTTCCACAATAAGTTGGGTGAATTTTGGCCCATTCCTACTGACAGAGCTGGTGTAACTGAGTCAGGTTTGAAGGCCTCCTTGCTCGCACACTCTTTTTCAGTTCTGCCCACAAATGTTCTATAGGTTTGAGGTCAGGGCTTTGTGATGGCCACCCCAATACCTTGACTTTGTTGTCCTTAAGCCATTTCGCCACAACTTTGGAAGTATGCTTGGCATCATTGTCCACATAATTTTCTATTTTGTGAAGTGCACCAGTCCCTCCTGCAGCCAAGCACCCCCACAACATGATGCTGCCACCCCCGTGCTTCACGGTTGGGATATTGTTCTTCGGCTTGCCTATGTTTTCCTCCAAACATAACGATGGTCATTATGGCCAAACAGTTCTGTTTTTGTTTCATCAGACAAAAGGACATTTCTCAAAAAGTACAATCTTTGTCCCCATGTGCAGTTGCAAACCGTAGTCTGGCTATTTTATGGTGGTTTTGGAGCAGTGGCTTCTTCCTTGCTGAGCAGCCTTTAAGGTTATGTCGATATAGGACTCATTTTACTGTGGACATAGATACTTTTGTACCTGTTTCCTCCAGCATCTTCACAAGGTCCTTTCTTTGTTGTTTTGGGATTGATTTACATTTTTTGCACCAAAGTACGTTCATCTCTAGATGACAGAATGCATCTCCTTCCAGAACGTTATGACGGCTGCGTGGTCTCATGGTGTTTATACTTGCATGCTATTGTTTGTACAGATGAACGTGGTACCTTCAGGCATTTGGAAATTGCTCCCAAGGATGAACCAGACTTGCGGAGGTCTACATTTTTTTGTCTGAGGTCATGGCTGATTTCTTTTGATTTTCCCATGATATCAAGCAAAGAGGCATTGAGTTTGAAGGTATGCCTTCAAATGCTTCCACAGGTACACCTCCAATTGACTCAAATTATGTCAATTAGCCTATCAGAAGCTTCTAAAGCCATGACATAATTTTCTGGAATTTCCAAGCTGTTTAAAGGCACAGTCAATTTACTGTATGTAAACTTCTGGCCCACTGGAATTGTGATACATTGAATTATAAGTAAAATAATCTGTCTGTAAACAATTGTTGGAAAAATTACTTGTGTCCTGCACAAAGTAGATGTCATAACTGACTTGTGTCATATATATATATATATGTAAACATTCATACACATAGCTCATATATTATTCAATGCTAAGCTAATCTGCCTGACTCAAGTCATTTCACGTACCCCTGCTAAAACAGGAACCAGGTCACTCTCCCTGCAATAAAACTACCCCCTCAGCTCTGATGTTTCACGACCCCTCTGCTCTCCTGTCTCACTGTCCCCTGACACACAAATATCTTGTTGGATAAAACACACACATCCCCCTCTACTGGTCGAGTGCTCAGAGCAGAAGGCTCTGCTCTGCACCAATGGGACCCCTGCTATGGCTAGAGCAGATCCGCCTCCAACCCTTCGGGACCAGTCAGAAGACCGACACGACAAGACTCCACCTACATATTCCATGTATAAAATCTACTGTGACCAATATCTAGGCCTCTTTTTCACCTGACTCCTTGCGGAGTTATATGAACTAGATCCGTGCACGTTAAACTGCGGGACAAGATATCTTTTGACTCAATAAAACTGCCTTTTGTTACAACTGAAATCCACTCTGTCCAGCGCCCGTGATTTGGTCTCGACTCTCCAGTATTTAAACACTAACACTTGCCAAACCTAAAGTTTATTATCAAGAAATTTGTGGAGTGGTTGAAAAACTAGTTTTAATGACTCCAACCTAAGTGTATGTAAACTTCCGACAACACCTGTATATATATAAATATCCGTGCCCGCGGACTACAGATGTCCTGTTCAGTTTGATAACCTGAAGATGAGGAAAATTAGTGCAACGTCTGTAATTGATTTGAATGAAAACAAGGTTTCATTGCACATAGTTATTGACCTCACAATGAGCCATATTCAAGTAATTTACACAACTTACATTACTATGAAGCGGTAGCCGTGGAGATGAACAACACATGGGTGCTGAAAGTAGGCTAATTGGAGAAGGTCTATTTCGTTTAAACAGTCTTCAAATTAAACTGACTTTAGGCTACTAACAGGAGCGCTTTTTGTTGGCGCATATTCCTTCCAATTCAAGGAAGCAGAGGTAGGCCTATATGTAACGGATGTGAAACGCTAGCTTAGTTTGCGGTGGTTCGGGCTAAAAACCATCGTTTAATAGGTGACGTCACCTGCTCTGACACCTTGAAGTAGTAGTTCCCCTTCCTCTGCATGGGCCGCGGCTTTTGTGGAGCGATGGGTAAAGATGCTTCGTGGGTGACTGTTGTTGATATGTGCAGAGGGTCCCTGGTTCATGACCGGGCATGGGCGAGGGGACGGTCAAAAGTAATACTGTTACATATACTTGTTTGACAGACTAAATTATAGGCTATTATCCATAGATTCTGTCAGCCTATTCCTTCAGTCACCATTAGAGTTGAATATTTTCCCGGGATTTTACAAATGTGCCATCCTGAGTGGGGCAGTGGTCTAAGACACTGCATCTCAGTGCTTGAGGCATCACCACAGACCCTGGTATGATTCCAGGCTGTATCACAACCGGCTGTGATTGGGAGTTCCATAGGGCAGAGCAGAATTGGCCCAGTGTCGTTCGGATTAGGGTTTGCCCAGGGTAGGCTGTCATTTTACTTGTAGTTCTTTATGATAGCCACATTAGCAGCTAATTAGCATTTCATTTTTGAGCAGGTTGAGAGCTTCAAATTCCTTGGTGTCCACATCACCAACAAACTAACATGGTCCAAGCACACCAAGACAGTCGTGAAGCAGGCATGACAAAACCTATTCCCCCTATTGCATCATTGCCTGTTACGGCAACTGCTCGTCCTCCGACAGCAATGCACTACAGAGGGTAGCGCGAACGGCCCAGTACATCACTGGCGCCAAGCTTCCTGGACATAATTATATCTACAGCTGAGAAGTTTTTGGGCCTCCAAGACTTCACAGACTACTGTCGCCAGAAAATGTTTCACCCTTAGAGGATCTGCACCGCGACTGCTGTGTTAATGCTTATCAGTTGCCATGTACAAAGTATCAAAATACTAAAATACAACTTAAACCGGACTCTAAAATTATTTAATTTAAAAGTTAATTGTATTTTTTTTAATCACGGAAATAATTAAAAAATATGGACAAATAAATAAATAATGAAATGTTAATTATATACAGGCGCCCGTGTAATCATCTGCCAGAGAGTAGCCCCAGTCGTCCCGAGCCCCAAGTAATACATTTGGGCCAGATAACTCACACCGGATTCGGCCCGAGCTCAATCCCCGCATCCTCGGGCAGAGTCGACAGCTTGATCAACACTATGCAAAGGAGAAGTGTCCCAGAGAAGAAGGAGGAGCAGCAAGAGAGGGCGGGGAGCAGCAGCAGCTACCCCCTTCTCGTGTAATGGGGTAGGGCCAACCCAAGGATCCCGAAATGCACGGACGGTGTTCGTGGGGGAACAGGAAGTTCACGACAGGCACGCTACATTCTTCAGAATAAAAAAAAGCGCCAGAACTGTGCAGTCAATAAGGTAACTTTTGTGCCCGTTTCATTTTATTACTACAGATACGTAATAGCACGTTTAAACTTTCCAATGTCGAAAGAACATGTCATTACATGCTAGGTAACAAATCCATTAAATTATTATCAGGTTTGGTAAAGGTTTGATGTGTTATTTTTGTGTCAAACCGAGTGGAGAACGTGGTGACGTTAAACTATTTTACAAGTCACGTAACTAGAGACGTTGGTGTTAGTCTTCGTGGATGTACATATTCTGCTCAGGTTAATTTTAATAAAGAATCAATTTATTTGAGATTTCCGAGCTGCATGTTGTCGGTTTTGTGTAAAATTCACACGCTGTGAAAATGGCGGCGCCGCTCGGACTGGGTCAACGAACTAAATTGCAGACAATGTTACGGTTGCGCAACTGTTTTGAAGCTGAATGTAATGATTGTTGGTTTTATACATGTGTACTAATATTCAGACTCATGCAGTTGTTTCTATCTTTATCTATACATTTGAGTATGGTGTGAACGGAAATACTGCTGGTTTTTGATTGAAACAACGAAGACGCGCGGTTCTTCAGGAAAATAAAACATAATGCGACCTGAAACAAACTAACCCTGTTCTTCATGGTTTTTTAGTCATTTTATGTGAATTTAGGAAATCTATATATTAAGTGACCTTACGTTGTGTGTCCTTTGTGTCTAATATTAATGCATCAATGTTTTCTTGTCAATGTTTACCTACCTGATCTATTGAAATGAGATCAGTTCTTGACTTGGACAAGAATTCACCTCCAAATGTCTACTGTTTGAGCTCATGTTCCTCTTATAGAATATTAGATTAGCAGTGTTGTGGAGCTCCTGCACCTAAATATAAACAGTACTGGCACCTATTTCAGTCCAAGTCAAGCACTGAATTAGATAATTGAACAAGAATAAATATAATATCTTTTTAGAGAATAAAGAGGGTGCCAGAACTGGCAAGACAATAATGTTTGTCTGTTTCTCTTCTACTACTTGCTGACTCAGGTATGAGGCTAGTAACATCGACAGTGAGGACAAACCCAGCCCTCCTCTCTCCTTCCACACCGAGTCCAAACCTACAGTCACTGGGTCCTGATTGTGACAGTGGAGCCCAGTTTGCACTGCAGGATCCAGAGATGGCATCAGTGAAGCTGGAAGACTGGAGCTGAATGTCATCATTAAAGATGAAGAAGAAGAGGAGGAGAAGATTGGGAATTCTGTTTCTCATGGAAAGAGCAGGTTCTATCTATCTACTTTTGTTGTTTGTTCCAACTTCCCACTGTGTATGAAAAGTTGCAGTAGAACTGTTTCATGATGAACTGTTTCAATGAGAAGGTAGAAGTGCCCATTATTTATATTCTAACTATAGAATTAGAATAATCATATTTCCATGATTCCAAAAGTTCACCTTGGTGTTTTGATCTAAATTGCAACATTTGATATGATATTTTGGCCACATCGCCTAGCCCTGTCAGAGCAAAAACCAGGCCAGGTGGAAGGAATTGTCCGTAGAGGTCCATGGAAGGAAAAATTCACAAGCTGGTAAAATGGCGGCTCCCACTCAGTCTGCGTCAACGGACTTCAGTGCAGACGGTGTGGGTGCAGCAGAGACCATTTTAAGGTCACACTACTGTTTTGAAGCTAAATGTAATGATTATCAGTTTCTACATGTCTAGAATATTGACACATTCAGTTTGTCTGTGTATTTCTATATGGAAATACAATTGTTTTTTGATTGGAATATTCCCGTGAAGAAGGTTAAGGAAAATAGTACATAGTGCTGCCAAAAACAAACTGTAACCTTGTGCTAAAATGGTTTTTGAGTCTTGTATGCATTTATCTACTACAGGTTAAGTATTAGCTCAAATGTATTATGAAACTCCTGCACATAAATATAAACAGTACCAGCACACAAAATGAGTATCGGCAACTATTTCAGTCCAAGTCAAGCACTGAATTAGATAATTGACCAAGAAAAAATCTAATATATTTAATAGTGAATAAAGAAAGTGCCAGGACTTTGAAGACGCAACTTTTGTGTCCGCTTCTCCTCTAGTACTTGCCGACTCTGGTATAAGTCGCTCTGGATTAAGAGCGTCTGCTAAATGACTTAAATGTAAATGTAAATGTATGAGGCCGGTAACCTCAACAGTGAGGACAAATGCAGGCCTCTCTCCTTCCACATTGACTCCAAACCTACAGTCACTGGGTCCTGATTGTGACAGTGGAACCCAGTTTGCACTGCAGGAATCAGAGATGGCATCAGTGAAGCTGGAAGACTGCAGTCAAACACTGGAGCTGAATGTCAACATTAAAGATGAAGAGGAGGAGGAGATTGGGAAATGTGTTTCTCATGGTAAGAGCAGGTTGTATCGAACTAAGTTTGTTGTTCATTCCAACTTCCCACTGTGTATGAAAAGTTGCAGTAGAACTGTTTCATGATGAACTGTTTCAATGAAGGTAGATGTTATTTCATGCTACTGAGACGTGCATGGTTTGACACCAGTATTGCCAGCATTTGTTTTATTAACTGAGGTATCTGGAGTGATCAGAGAGTAGACTAAAGAAGTGAAGTAGACAAACTGCCAGTGTTTTAAAGTTCTATGAAATGAGTCTGTGTAGTTTCTAACCCTTGTGATGCTGAGTGGAGGATGACACGCCCCTTTTTTAGCTTTCAGCTCTTACCCAGGATAGTTTTATTCCCCTGTATTGTACAGCCTACTGATATGAATACAAATGTCTCCCGGTACAGACAGAAGAGGACCGGCCACCCATTTGAGCCTGGTTCCTCTGTTTCTCCCAAGGTTCCTGCTTTCTAGGGAGTTTTTCGTGGCCACTGTGCTTCTACATCTGCATTGCTTGCTCTTTGGGGATTTCGGGTTGATTTATGTAAAAGGACTTTGTTACAACTTATGTAAAAAGAGCTTCATAAAATACATTTGATTGACATGTATATCACACCAATTGACTGGTTGTTCTGATATTGTTCACACAGGAGACCATGTTGAGACATTCTCTACATCCAGAGAGCATCAGCAGGAAGATCACAGAGCAAAGATGTCTCACCACTGCCCACATTGTGAGGAGATTTTCCCATTTCTACCCAAGCTAAAAATACACCTAAAAATACACACAGGAGAAAAACTTTACTCTTGCTCTGAATGTGGAAAATGCTTCAAAACATCAGCATCACTAAAACATCATCAGAAAACAAACACAGGAGAGAAGCCTTACTCCTGCTCTGAATGTTGGGTGAGTTTCTCTCAACTGGGCCACTTAAAAAGACATGAACATATACACACAGGAGAGAAGCCTTACTCCTGCTCTGACTGTGGAAATAGGTTCTCTCTAATGGGTACCTTAAAACAGCATGAACGTATACACACAGGAGAGAAGCCTTACTCATGTTCTGAATGTGGAAAATGCTTCAAATCATCATCATCACTAAAAGTTCATCAGAGAACACACACAGGAGAGAAGCCTTACTCCTGCTCTGACTGTGGAAAGAGTTTCTTTCACCTGGGTACCTTAAAACAACATGAATGTATCCACAAAAGAGAGAAGCCTTACTCCTTTTCTGACTGTGGGGCAAGTTTCTCTCGTCCGGACACCTTAGAATGACCTGAACATATACACACAGGAGATAAGTGTTACTCCTGCTCTGACTGTGGAAAGTGTTTCTCTTGAATGTGCCATTTCAAAAGACACCAAGGGAAACACGAGTGGATCCTTACCACTGATCTGACTATAGAAAATGTTAAAACACCAGCTGAGCTTAAAGGTCATTAGAGAAAAGACAAAAGAGATAAGCCTTACTTCTGCTCTCAATGTGGCAAGAGTTTTTCCCAATTGGGCAATGTAAAAACACCCCAACGGATACACACTTCAGAGAAGCCTTATCACTGCACTGACTGTGGGAAGAGGTTCTACAGATTGGGTCATTTAAAAAGACACAAATGTATACATAAAGGACAGGCCTCATCAGTTCTCTCAGACCAGCTAAGATTAGACACTCCACTTAATTATCATGTCATTAAATAATTGGCAACGTTGAATTGGATCAAATGAAGAAAGTGTAGAACACTATTGTAATCCTGTAGTTTCTCACATTGAGAGAACAATGCAGAGGAAAGGGAGTTTTACAGAATGTTAGTCTCTCTTTACTGATCAGTGTGCACCTTGTCAGTTTTGGTGTGTTTTGTTAGCTTCTACTGTAAAGATATTGAGATTACCTTGAATTTGCTTTTAGGGTTGAATATCCTCTGTGAGACGTCTCACAATGGAGTCTGATGGGTGACTGGGTGGTACTGCTTCCCTCTGCAGGTTTCTGTGGGAATGAGCTAGTAGACACAACATACACTGATTTTGCAAAACATTAAGGACACCTGCTCTTTTCATTACATAGATTGACCAGGTGAACACAGGTGAAAACTATAATCCTTAATGATATACAGTGGGGCAAAAAAAGTATTTAGTCAGCCACCAATTGTGCAAGTTCTCCCACTTAAAAAGATGAAAACAAAAAAATCCAGAAAATCATATTGTAGGATTTTTTATGAATTTATTTGCAAATTATGGTGGAAAATAAGTATTTGGTCACCTAAAAACAAACAAGTTTTCTGGCTCTCACAGACCTGTAACTTCTTCTTTAAGAGGCTCCTCTGTCTTCCACTCGTTACCTGTATTAATGGCACCTGTTTGAACTTGTTATCAGTATAAAGGACACCTGTCCACAACCTCAAACAGTCACACTCCAAAATCCACTATGGCCAAGACCAAAGAGCTGTCAAAGGCCACCAGAAACAAAATTGTAGACCTGCACCAGCCTGGGAAGACTGAATCTGCAATAGGTAAGCAGCTTGGTTTGAAGAAATCAACTGTGGGAGCAATTATTAGGAAATGGAAGACATACACGACCACTGATAATCTCCCTCGATCTGGGGCTCCATGCAAGATCTCACCCCGTGGGGTCAAAATGATCACAAGAACGGTGAGCAAAAATCCCAGAACCACACCGGGGGACCTAGTGAATGACCTGCAGAGAGCTGGGACCAAAGTAACAAAGCCTACCATCAGCAAGGGCATTGAAGATGAAACGTGGCTGGGTCTTTCAGCATGACAATGATCCCAAACACACCGCCCGGGCAACGAAGGAGTGGCTTCGTAAGAAGCATTTCAAGGTCCCGGAGTGGCCTAGCCAGTCTCCAGATCTCAACCCCATAGAAAATCTTTGGAGGGAGTTGAAAGTCTGTGTTGCCCAGCAACAGCCCCAAAACATCACTGCTCTAGAGGAGATCTGCATGGAGGAATGGGCCAAAATACCAGCAACAGCGTGTGAAAACCTCGTGAAGACTTACAGAAAACATTTGACCTCTGTCATTGCCAACAAAGGGTATGTAACAAAGTATTGAGAAACTTTTGTTATTGACCAAATACTTATTTTCCACCATAATATGCAAATAAATTCATTAAAAATCCTACAGTGTGATTTTCTGGATTTTTTTCTTCTCATTTTGTCTGTCATAGTTGAAGTCTACCTATGATGAAAATTACAGGCCTCATCTTTTTAAGTGGGAGAACTTGCACAATTGGTGGCTGACTGAATACTTTTTTGCCCCACTGTAGTTGTTGTTGTATTTATTTTGGATCCCCATTAGCTTTCAGTAGAAAACAAGATGTTGCAGTGGGCTAAGGAATGAAAACACTGGAGAATTTTAAAAACATTGCCTGGTCTGATGAATCCCTGTTCCTGCTCTTTCACGCTGATGGGAGGAAACCACGAGTACAACATTGCAGGCTGGTGGTGGTGGTATGATGATATGTTTTCATGCCACATATTGGGCCCCTTGATAAAAGTGGAGCAACGTTTGTGTAAAAATCATTGCCAATCAGGTGCATCCCTTCATGGTGGCCAGGAATGATTCCAAGAACATGACAGGGAATTCAGCTTACTGCAGTGGCCTGCCGAGTCACCAGATCTCAATCCAATTGTGCATCTGTGGGAGGACATGGAAGGAGCTATTCAGAGTATATCCACTCCCAGCCAACTTGACACAATTGTGGGAAGCATTGGAGTCAACATGGGCCAGCATCCCTGTGGAATGTTCTCAACACCTTGGAGAGTCCATACCCCGACTATTGAGGCTGCTCTGAGGACAAAAGGAGGTATAACTCAATATTAGGAAGCCATTCCTAATGTGTTGTGCACTCAGTGTATATCAGATAAAGATGCAGCGATTAAAGGGTGTTATATCTGGGGTTTTGTTATATATTGAGGCTCATCGTCTTGAGCAGAAGATTCCAGGAGTGGTTGGAGCACTAAACTGTGTAGTAGATGGATAGAAGGAAGAAAGTCAATCAGTTTTACTGTTGTTTGAAGAAGATAATCTGCCTACTCCCGAGGTAAAGTTGCTTTTATATTCACACATTTGGACATTAAGCAGACAATCAGCAGACATTTGCAAAAAGCCCTTAATTATTGTACAAATCTGTAACTAATTCATTGATTGTCACAGAAATATAAAAATAGATATGGTTTATTCTTTAAATGTCTAGGATACTTTTACAACCTTCGTTTTGAATAAAAAAATCCAGTTTTGATTTAATTGAAATATATAAAATCTGAAATGCAATGTGAAGCTGTTTAAATCAATAACTAATTCAGCCTTTGTCACAGAATCATCAAACTAGATATGATTTATTCTATAAATGTCTAGCATATTTTTACAACCTTTGTTTTTAATATAAATTCCAGTTATGATTTGATAGAAATATGTCAAATCTATAAGATGCCATTCTTGTAATGTTTGATACGTTTTTTTTTGCAAATGTGTGCCTTTTTTACTTTGCGATTTATATTGGCTGAATACTCAACGATGATTAGCACCTCAGTTCAGTGTGCTTCTGTCAGGGTTCTGGTCAAATGCATGTCATTGAAAGGCAATTTAGCAATTGAACAAAAATTAATTTAAATTTTAAATGGTTCCTAATTGCAAAAACATGTAACAGAATTTGGGTATTCCAGAACTGTTGTTTACATGTAAATCAACATAACCCAGTTTTATGTTTTTAATACTGCAGATAGAACGCTCTGTGTGCCAGAGATGGTTCCATTTAGCTTGTCTGGGGATGACAAAGAAGGACTTCAACAAAGCCAAAATAGAAAATTATTGTAAGGGGCCTTTTTGCTGTTAAATTAGAGACGTATATATAAATGACTGTTGTTCCTTGTAACTACTTTAAAATGTGGACCTGTTGCACTAAAAATGCAAACATTGATTTGACATACAATTTAAGATTGTAAACATTGTACAACTTTATGTACACATTGTCTAACATCATATAGAACAAATTGCACTTGAAATTAACATTTATTTTAAAGTTATTTTAAATGCATATTCTCACTTTTTTCAAGACACAATCACTGAATGAGTTGATTTCTTCATCATTAAATGCAATATTTGAGATGTTATGTATTTCTATCAAATCAAAACGGGAATTTCTACTCAAAGCAAAGGTTGTAAAAGTATACTAGACATTTATAGAATAAATCATACATAGTTTGATGTTTCTGTGACAAACGGTGAATTAGTTTTTCATTTATACAGTTTTACATGATATTTGATAGATTTTATAGAATAAACCATATCTATTTTTGTTTCTGTGACAATCAATTCATTTGTTATAGATTTTTGAAATTGCAATGGCTTTTGGCGAATGAATGTCTGAATATGAAACCAACTTCACCTCGGTCTGGCTACTCGTGATTTTTTAAATATATATTTTTGACCTTTATGTCAATGACTGCCTACTAAGGAACGGTGGGTTAACTACATTGTTCAGGAACAGAACGACAGATTAATGCTATGTAAACTCGGGGATTCGATTCAGCAACTTTCCAGCTCCAACCACCAGGCTACCTGTGATGCTAGGATATATATCATATGCAGTGTGAGCTATTGTGAATAAGCCATTTCAGTTATAAAATTGATAAAAGAATGGCCATGTTTCAAGTTTGTGCCGACGGAATCTTGTTGGTATTTATTCGGATCCCCATTAGCCGCTGCAAAAGTATCAGAATTGTTCAATTCTCAAACTTCTCAAACCCCGGCTTGGTCTGCTTCCCAAGCGTTATCTGAAGTCTCGCGTTGTTACGTCTCTGTGTTGAGAAACTGGTAGTGGGGGAACAGGAAGTTCCGCGCAGGCGCACATCATTCTTCAGAATAAAGGATACGTCAGAATTGTGCAGTCGAGACGACAACTTCTGTGTCCGTTTCAAATGTATTACTACTGGTATGTAATAGCACGTTATAATATCGAAAGAACATTTCATAACATGCTGGGTAACAAATACGTCAAGGTATTATCAGGTTTGATAAAAGGTTTTATGTGCTATTTTTTTAATGTCAAACGGCGTGAGTGAACGTGATCACCTTTTTCAAGTCACATAGTTATATACTTTGGTAGTCTGAAGGGATGTATATAATTTCGTCAAGGTAATTTCATAAAGGATCTATCTATTTGAGATTTCTGGGATCGTTTTACATGTCCTTTTTGGTTTTGTGTAAAATTCACGAGATGGTAAAATGGCGGATCCCACTCGGTCTGCATCAACGTACTTTAGTGCAGGCACTGAGGGTGCAGCAGAGAAAGACAATTTTACGGTTGCACTACTGTTTTGGAGCTAAATGTAATGATTATCAATCAGTTTAAATGTATAAATGTTACTATGGTGTGAACGGAAATACTATTTTGATTGAAATAATACAGTGAAGACAAGGTTATTCTGGAAAATAGTACATAGTGCTGCCTAAAACATACTGCAAACTTGTACTAAATGTTTTTTTAGTAATTTATGCATTTATGTGAATTCAGGAAATCTACTATAGATTAAGTGCATTTAGAGTTGAGTAGCCTAATTTAAAGTGTATGCTTTGTTTAATTAATGTTTTGTTGCCAATGCTTAGCTACGAGATCTACTGAAATGAGATCAGTGCTTGACTTGGACAGGAGCTCACTGGAGCTGAGTACCGGCACCTCAAACGTCTACTGTTTGAGCTCATGTTCTTCTTATAGAAAATTAGCTCAACAGTATTGTGGAGCTCCTTTACCTAAATATAAACCATATTTTTAGAGAATAAAGAAAGTCTTGACAGTTCTGGCACTAACTTTTGTGTCCGTTTCTCTTTATTAATACTGGCCAACTCAGATTAAGTCTGAGGCCGGTAACATCAACAGTGAGGACAAACCCAGCCTGCCTCTCCTTCCACACTGACTCCAAACCTACAGTCACTGGGTCTTGATTGTGACAGTGGAGCCCAGTTTGTACTGCAGGATCCAGAGATGGCATCAGTGAAGCTGGAAGACTGCAGTCAAACACTGGAGATGAATGCCAACATTAAAGATGAAGAAGAGGAGGAGGAGATTGGGACATCTGTTAATCATGGTAAGAGCTGGTTCTATCGAACTAAGTTTGTTATTCGTTCCAACTTCCCACTGTGCATAAAAAGTTGCTGTAGAACTGTTATATTTATGTATTGTATTTCACCTTTATTTAACTAGGTAGGCCAGTTGAGAACAAGTTCTCATCTACAACTGCGACCTGGCCAAGATAAAGCAAAGCAGTGCGACAAAAACAACACATGGGATAAACAAATGAAAAATCTATATGCAGTGTGCAAATGTAGTAAGATTAGTGAGGTAAGGCAATAAAAGCCACAGTGGCGAATTAATTACAATTTAGCATTAACACTGGAGTGATAGATGTGCAGATGATGATGTGTAAGTAGAGATACTGGGGTGCAAAAGAGCAAAAATAAATAACTATGTGGATGGGGTAGTTAGGTTGGCTATTTACAGATGGGCTGTGTACAGGTGCAATGATCGGTAAGCTGCTCTGACAGCTGATGCTTAAAGTTAGAGAGGGAGATATAAAACTCCAGCTTCAGTAATTTTTGCAATTCGTTCCAGTCATTGACAGCAGAGAACTGGAAGGAGAGGGAGCCAAAAGAGGAGTTGGCTTTGAGGATGACCAGTGAAATATGCCTGCTGGACCATGTACTAAGGGTGGGTGTTGCAATGGTGACCAGTGAGCTGAGATAAGGCAGTTCTTTAACTAGAAAAAGACTTATAGATGACCTGGAGCCAATGGGTATGAAGCGAAGGCCGGCCAACGAGAGCATACAGGTCGCAGTGGTGGCTAGTATATGGGGCTTTGGTGACAAAACGGTTGGCACTGTGATAGACTACATCCAATTTGCTGAGTACTGTTGGAGGCTATTTTGTAAATGACATTGCCGAAGTCAAGAATCGGTAGGATAGTCAGTTTTACAAGGGTATGTTTAGCAGCACGTGTGAAGGGGGCTTTGTTGTGAAATAGGAAGCAGATTCTAGATTTATTTTTGGATTGGAGATGCTTAATGTGAGTCTGGAAGGAGAGTTTACAGTCTAACCAGACACCTAGGTATTTGTAGTTGTCCACATATTCTAAGTCAGTACTGTCCAGAGTAGTGATGCTAGTTGGGCAGGTACGGGCAGCGATCAGTTGATGAGCATGCATTTAGCTTTACCTGCATTTAAAGAGCAGTTGGGGGCCACGGAAGGAGTGTTGTATGCCATTGAAGCTCGTCTGGAGGTTTAACACAGTGTCCAAAGAAGGGCCGGAGGTATACAGAATGGTGTCATCTGCGTAGAGGTGGATCAGAGAATCACCAGCAGCAAGAGCGACATCATTGAAAAATACAGATAATTGAACCCTGTGGCACCCCCATAGAGACTGCCAGAGGTCCGGACAACAGGCCCTCCGATTTGATACACTGAACTCTGAGATGTAGTTGGTGAACCAGACGAGGCAGTCATTTGAGAAACCAAGGCTGTTGAGTCTGCCAATACGAATACAGTCGAAAGCCTTGGCCAGGTCAATGAAGACGGCTGCACAGTACTGTCTTTCATCGATGGCAGTTGTGATATCGTTTAGGACCTTGAGCGTGGCTGAGGTGCACCCGTGAACAGCTAGAAAACCAGATTGCATAGCAGAGAAGGTACGGTGGGATTCGAAATGGTCGGTGATCTGTTTGTTAACTTGGCTTTTGAAGACTAGAAAGGCATGGCAGGATTTCTTGACTAACTGTTTTAATGAGAAGGTAGATGTTTTGTTTCGTTACTGTCTTATTCTAAAATGGATTAAATCAAAAATGTTCCTCAATCTACATACAATATCCCATAATGTCAGAGCAAACACAGGTTTTTAGAAATGTTTTCACATATAAAACATTTAAAATATGTTTTTACATAAGTATTCAGACCCTTTGCTATGAGACTCGACATTGAGCTCAGGTGCAGCTTGTTTCCATTAATCACTCTTGAGATATTTCTTCAACTTGGTTGTTGTCAACCTGTGGTAAATTCAATTGATTGGACATGTTTTGGAAAGGCACAACCTATAGTAGACAGGTGTAAGTCGGGGAGGCAGGGTAGCCTAGTGGTTAGAGCGTTGGTAACCGAAAGGTTTCATGTTCAAATCCTCGAGCTGACAAAGTACAAATCTGTCGTTCTGCCCCTGAACAGGCAGTTAAGCCACTGTTCCCAGGCCGTCATTGAAAATAAGAATTTGTTCTTAACTGACTTGCCTAGTTAAAGGTCAAATTTAAAAATAAAAAAAAGTACGTTGTGGAAATTGCAAGATTATGTTATAATACTTGTATTGCATTATAATGGTTGTTTTATTCGACAGAATAGAGTGTTCTGTTAACTATTGTGTGTGTGTTCTACTGAGGAGGGACTCAATGAGATAACACTGACAGAGGAGTTTTACAATGTTTTTGGTTGATTAAACCTAAAGAGCATTCCAGATAACATGAGGTAATGTTTTTGTGCTCTAGGAGGACCAGACACTGGTCTATACAATAAACTGTTGACATAGCAGTTGCTGTCTGCTATGTATTATAGATACCCTTTCATACAAATCTTAACCTTGTCACCATTCTATGTATCTGTTGTTCGTCATGTAGGTTGAGAGGGGTGTATCTTGGCTATAAAAGATCTTTGTACTTTTGTGTTGTCACTTTTCAATGGTTCATTAGAAATGGTGCATCATTGAAAGTCATTGCGATTGCAAAGCTCTTATTATTAAAGATGTAGTTTAAGTACAACTCTGACTGGTGTGTAAAGTTTGTCTCTCCTCATTTGGTAATACAGAAATGAACCACCAAGTATTAGCTCAAAACTATTGTGGAGTTCCTGCACCCAAATATAAACCCTACCGGCACCCAAAATGAGTATCGGCAAATATTTCAGTCCAAGTCAAGCACTGAATTAGATAATTGAACAATAAAAAATATAAGATTTAATAGAGAATAAAGACCTTGCCAGAACTTTCAAGAAAATATCTTTTGTGTCTGTTTCTCTTGTACTACTTGCCGACTCAGGTATGAGGTCGTTAACATCAACAGTGAGGACAAACCCAGCCTGCCTCTCTCCTTCCACATTGAGTCCAAACCTACTGTCACTGGGTCCTGATTGTGACAGTGGAGCCCAGTTTGCTCTGCAGGATCCAGAGATGGCATCAGTGAAGCTGGAAGACTGCAGTCAAACACTGGAGCTGAATGTAAACATTAAAGATGAAGAAGAGGAGGAGAAGATTGGGAAATCTGTTTCTCATGGTAAGAGCAGGTTCTATCTATCTACTTTTGTTGTTTGTTACAACTTTCCACTGTGTATGAAAATTTGCAGTAGAACTGTTTCATGATGAACTGTTTCCATGAGAAGGTAAATATATAATTCTACTGACACTTGCATGGTTTGACCCCAGTATTGCCAGCATTTGTTTATTCACTGTGCTATCTACAGTGATCAGATGAGTAAGAAAGATAACGTTTAAGTTCCTTGCTCAGAACATGAGAACATATGAAAGCTGGTGGTTCCTTTTAACATGAGTCTTCAATATTCCCAGGTAAGAAGTTTTAGGTTGTAGTTATAGGACTATTTCTCTCTATACCATTTGTATTTCATTAACCTTTGACTATTGGATGTTCTTATAGGGACTTTAGTATACTGTTACACTGGCAATAGCTTCTGTCCCTCTCCTCGTTCCTACCTGGGCTCGAACCAGAAACACAGCGACAACAGCCGCCCTCGAAGCAGCGTTACCCATGCAGAGCAAGGGGAACAACCACTCCAAGTCTCAGAGCGAGTGACGTTTGAAACGCTATTAGCGCGCAATCCGCTAACTAGCTTACCATTTCACATCGGTTACACTGACCTAATCTCGGGAGTTGATAGGCTTGAAGTCATAAATGGTGCAATGCTTGAAACACAACGAAGAGCTGCTGGCAAAACACACAAAAGTGCTGTTTGAATGATTGCTTACGAGCTTGCTGTTGCCTTCCACCGCTCAGTCAGACTGCTCTATGAAATCATAGACTTAGTTAAAGTGGGGCAAAAGGCTCCTCTGTCCTCCACTCGTTACCTCCACTCGTTACCTTTTTTTTACATTGACGATACATTGGAGATAATACAAGACAAGTACTGGAAACAATAGAATACTATGAAATATCAGGGACACCAGGCCTGGTTTTCATAGCTGATTTTGAGAAGGATTTTGATAAAGTACGAATGGAGTTTGTATAAATGCCTAGAATATTTCAGTTTTGGGAAATCTCTTTATAAAATGGGTTAAAGTTATGTATAGTAACCCTAGGTGTAAAATAGTAAATAATGGCTACATCTCAAAGTTTTAAACTATTTAGAGGAATAAAACAAGGTTGTCCACTATCGGCATATCTATTTATTATTGCCATCGAAATGTTAGCTGTTAATATTATATCAAACAATAATATTTAGGGATTACAAAATCCGTGGCTTAAAAACTAAGGTGTCATTGTATGCTGCTGATTTTATGTTTTCTTTTAAAACCCCAATTAGTCTCTCCACGGCCTCATAGAGGATCTAGATACTTTTGCTATTCTCTCTGGATTAAAACCAAATTATGATAAGTGTACTATATTATGTATTGGATCACTAAAAAATGCAAATTTTAAAATTACCATGTAGTGTACCAATAAAATGGTCTGACGGAGATGTGGACATACTCGGTATACAAATTTGGTTAGCAAGCGGCGATGATCCAGATGAAAAGGTTCAGAGTTTGGAGGTAGGAATCCGGAGGATATGGAGAGAGAAATAGGTCCGGTTTGCTCTGGTTTGAAATGCGTTGTAAGAACTGGCGAGAGCTGTCCGAGCTAAAGGTAAGCTGCTGACCGCTAGCAGTGGTTAGCTGTCTGATAGCTGGTAGCTAGTTAGCTAGTTAGCTTCAGTTGAGGGATTCCAGTTCTGAGGTAAATAGAAATACTTTAGGAATAAAAACAGATCCACAACACATTGGGTGAGGCGGGTTGAGAAGGAGAGTATTTGAAGTTGAGGTTTAGTAAAATTATTAAAAAGAATGCGAAGAAAACGATATACATGGGACAAGGCAAAGACGACTGACTGCTACGCCATCTTGGAACTGAGTGGATGTACATCATTTTCTCAAGGTAATTTAATAATCAAATCAATTTATTTGAGATTTCTGAGTTCGTTTTACATGCTATTGGTTTTGTGTAAAATTCACGAGCTGGGAAAATGGCGGCGCCCACTCTGTCTGCGTCAAAGAGAGGCAATTTCATGGTCGCACTACTGTTTTGAAGCTGAATGTAATGACGATCAGTTTCCTACATGTGTACTAATATTCAGACACATTCAGTTTCTATCTTTGTCTATAAATGTTAATATGGTGTGAATGGGAAATACAATTGGTTTTTGATTTAAATAATACAGTGAAGACAAGGTTATTCAGGAAAATAGTACATAGTGCTGCCTAAAACATACTGCAACCTTGTACTAAATGGTTTTTGAGTTGTTTATTAATTTATGTAAATCCAAGAAATCTACTATAGGTTAAGTTTAGTTACGTTGTGTAGCGTGTACTTTGTCTAATTTGAACGAATTCTTGTTTTTGTTGTCAATGCTTACCTACCTCATCTATTGAAATTAGATGGACAGGAGCTCAATGTTCTACTGCTTGAGCTGATGTTCCTCTTATAGAATATTACCTCAACAGTATTGTGGAGCTCCTGCATCTAAATATACACAGTACCCCACCACCTAAAATGAGTATCAAACTATTTCAGTCCAAGTTAAGCACTGATTTAGATAATTGCACAAGAAAAAAATCGAATATATTTTAATAGAGAGTAAAGAGAGTGCCGGAACAGTCAAGACAATAACTTTTTGTCTGTTTCTCATTGTTACTACAGGACCACTACAATTAAGTCTGAGTCCGGTAACATCAACAGTGAGGACAAACCCAGCCTGCCTCTCTCCTTCCACACTGAGTCCAAACCCACAGTCACTGGGTCCTGATTGTGACAGTGGAGCCCAGTTTGCACTGCAGGATCCAGAGATGGCATCAGTGAAGCTGGAAGACTGCAGTCAAACACTGGAGCTGAATGTCAACATTAAAGATGAAGAAACGGAGGAGAAGATTGGGAAATCTGTTTCTCATGGTAAGAGCAGGTTCTAACTAAGTTAGTTGTTCGTTCCGACTTCCCACTGTATGAAAAGTTGCAGTAGAACTGTTTCATGATGAACTGTTTCAATGAGAAGATAATGTTACTTCATGCTACTCCGACTTCCATGGTTTGACACCAGTATTGCCAGCATTTGTTTTATTCCCTGGGATATCTGGAGTGCTCAAAGAGTAGTACACCTAAGTGGTGAAGTATACAATCTGCCAGTGTTTTAAAGTTCTATGAAATTAGTTAAAACATGTTTTTTTTGTTTTTTAAAATCTTTTTATCTAGGCAAGTCAGTTAAGAACAAATTATTAGTTACATTGACGGCCTACCCCGGCCAAACCCGGACAGCGCTGGGCCAATTGTGAGCCACCCTATTAGGACTCCCAATCATGGCCAGATGTGATACAGCCTGGTTACTAACCCTTTGATAGTGATTGGAGGATGATATGGCTTTTACCCACTTTTAGAATAGTTCTGTTCCCTTTCCTATTGTGTAGTCTACTAATATGAATACGTATGTCTCCCGGTACGGCCAGAAGAGGACTGGCCACCTATTTGAGCCTGGTTCCTCTCTATGTTTCTTCCTAGGTTCCTGCTTGCTGGGGAGTTTTTCGTGGCCACTTTGTTTCTACATCTGCGTTGCTTGCTCTTTGAGGATTGAGGCTGGGTTTCTGTAAAGCACTTTGTGACAACTTCTGATGTAATAAGGGCTACATAAAATGCATGTGATTGACATGTATATCACATCAACTGACTGGTTCTTCTGATGTTGTTCACACAGGAGACCATGTTGAGACATTCTCTACATCCAGAGAGGAACAGCAGGAAGCTCACAGAGCTAAGAGGTCTTACCCCTGCCCACATTGTGAGGAGATTTTCCCATTTCTATCAAAGCTAAAAGTACACCTAAAAATACACACAGGAGAGAATCGTTATTCCTATACTGACAGTGGGAAGAATTTCACAACATCCAAGGCTCTGACAGTTCATCAGAGAGTGCACACAGGAGAGAAGCTGTTCTCCTGCTCTGACTGTGTAAAATGCTTCACAACATCAACTAGGCTAAAAGTTCATCAAAGAACACACACAGGAGAGAAGCCTTACATCTGCTCTGACTGTAAGGCGAGTTTCTCTCTACTGCGCAACTTAAAACGACATGAACGTTTACACACAAGAGAGAAGCTTTACTCCTGCTCTGACTGTAAGGCGAGTTTCTCTCTACTGTGCAACTTAAAACGACATGAACGTATACACACAGGAAAGAAGCCTTACATCTGCTCTGACTGTAAGGCGAGTTTCTCTCTACTGCGCAACTTAAAACGACATGAACGTTTACACACAGGAGAGAAGCTTTACTCCTGCTCTGACTGTAAGGCGAGTTTCTCTCTACTGTGCAACTTAAAACGACATGAACTTATACACACAGGAGAGAAGCCTTACTCCTGCTCTGACTGTGGAAAGAGTTTCTCTCGACTGGGCCACCTAAAAACACATAAACATATACATACAGGAGAGAAGCCTTACTCCTGCTCTGACTGTGGAAAGAGTTTCTCTCGACTGGGCCACTTAAAAACACATAAACATATACATACAGGAGAGAAGCCTTACTCCTGCTCTGACTGTGTAAAATGCTTCACAACATCAACTGAGCTAAAAGTTCATAAAAGAACACACACAGGAGAGAAGCCTTACTCCTGCTCTGATTGTGTAAAATGCTTCACAACATCAACTAGGCTAAAAGTTCATCAGAGAACACACACAGGAGAGAAGCCTTACATCTGCTCTGACTGTGCGGCGAGTTTCTCTGTACTGTGCCACTTAAAACGACATGAAAGTATACACACAGGAGAGAAGCCTTACTCCTGCTCTGACTGTGCGGCGGGTTTCTCTCTACTGTGCAACTTAAAACGACATCAACGTTTACACACAGGAGAAAAGCCTTATCACTGCACTGACTGTGAGAAGAGATTCTACAGATTGGGCCATTTAAAAAGACACCAATGTATACATAAAGGAGAGAAGTCTCATCAGTTCTCTCAGACCAGCTAAGATTAGACACCACTTAATTCTCATGTCATTAAATAATTGGCAACGTTGAATTGAATCAAATGAAGAAAGCGTAGAACACTCTTGTTGTTTCTCACTGTGAGAGAACTGTTCAGAGGGAATGGAGCATTATAGAATGTAAGCCTGTCTTTACTGATCATTGTACACCTTGACAGTTTTGGTGAGTTTTGTTAGCATCTACTGTAAAGATATTGAGATGACCTTGGATTTGCCCTTAAGGTTGAATATCCTTTGTGAGGCTTCTCACAGTGGAGTCTGATGGTTAACTGAGTGGTACTGCTTCACTCTGCAGTTTTCTGTGGGATTGAGCTAGTAGTTACAACATGCACTGAGTGTACAGAACATTAACGACAACTGTTCTTTCCTTGACATAGACTGACCAGCTGAACCCAGGTGAAAGCTATGATCTTTAATGATCTAGTTGTGTATTTATTGGAAACATACTGCCTGGTCTGATGAATCCCAGTTCATGCTGTTTCATACTGATGGGACGAAATGGTGGAAAAAGTACCTAACTGTCATACTTGAGTAAAAGTAATAATACCTTAATATAAAATGACTCAAGTGAAAGTGAGTCACCCATTAAAATACTACTTGAGTAAAAGTATTTGGTTGTAAATATACTTAAGTATCAAAAGTAAAAGTATGAATAATTTCAAATTCCTTCAATTAAGCAAACCAGACGGCACATTTGTCTTTAAAAAATATATATAGTACGGATAGCCAGGGGCAGACTCCAACACTCAGACATCATTTACAAACGAAGCATTTGTGTTTAGTGAGTCCGCCAGATCAGAGGCAGTGGGGATGACCAGGGATGTTGTCTTTTAGTGCGTGAATTGGACCATTTCCTGTCCTGCTAGTCGTAAAAAATGTCGGGTATTTTGGGTGTCAGGGAAAATGTATGGAGTAAAAAGTACATTATTTTATTTCGGAATGTAGTGAAGTAAAAGTTGTCAACAATATAAATAATAAAGTACAGATACGCCCAAAAAACTGCTAAATTTGTTATTTAAAGAAATTATTCTGAAAAAAGGGGTCAAATTAAAAACAAACAAAAAATATATAAATAGTAAAGTACAGATACAACTAAAGTAGGTCTTTAAATAATTTTTGCTTCAGTACTTTACACCACTGCATGCATCCATGCCGTGTGTCAGCATTACAGGCTGGTGGTGTGATGGTTGGGGTGTGTTTTCAGGACACACATTGGGCCTCTTGATAAAAGTTGAGCAATGTTTGACTGCCACAGGATATCTAAATAATTACTGCCAATCAGGTGCCTCCCTTCATGGCAGCAGTGTATCCATCTGCAAGTTGTTTTCTTCAGCAGGATTATGCCACAAGGCTTGTCCAGGAATTGTTCCAATAACATGACAGGGAATTCAGCTTACTGTGGGAGGAGATGGAACGAGCTATTCGGAGTTGACACCTTGGACAGTCTATGCACTGATGAATTGAGGATGTTCTGAGGACAAAGGGAGGTGCAACTCAATATTTTGAAGGTGTTCCTAATGTTTTGTACACGGTGTATATCAGATAAAGATGAGGTGGTCAGTTTTTAGCATTGGTATGGGTGTATTATTTTATTACTAAACTTTTGTTTAATGATTAACAGACTATGAATCTACTACTTGTTTATTAAATTGTCTTTAATACTTGATTCATTATTGTAGTCATTGATGATGAATGTATTTGAAAGACTGTATTGAAGTTAATTCATCTGGTGGCAGGTAGCCTAGCGGTTAAGAGTGTTATTCCAGTAACTGAAAGGTTGCTTGTTTGAATCCCGAGCCGACTTGGTGTAAAAATCTGTCATTGTGCCCTTGAACAAGCCAATTAACCCTTATTTGTCCTGTACCCTTATTTGTCTTGTAAATCTCTCTGGATAAGAGCATCCGCTAAATTACAAGAATGTAATGAAAAATGTTTGTACATTTCTTTTCTCTCTTGTGTATAATTAAATGAAATAAACTGTATATACTATAAACAACATTACCACTTTGTTTACCCTGGTCAGAGGGACAGGACCATAGTAAACTAGACTATGTAACTGCTGCTGTCAGTAGCCTACAGTCTCCATGTAATACAGCATGTCAGATCACTAATGATTAGGTGTATAGGCTGCTACATTTCTGCTTATGTCTTTTGGGAGTGATATGTTATCAGGCTAAGTAACTACGAGGTACATTATTTACCCATTTCAATCTTATACCAACCAACCCTGTGCTTGGTGTGACTGGTATGGTCAGAACAGACCATCTGATATGCCCTTAAATATTGTAATATGCAACCTGGAATTAAAATGTAAGAGGACCAGTGCTTCTACAGTGAATCACATTGTGCTGTTTGAGAGAGCTGTTGTTAGACTGTATTGTATCATTGTTTCCTCTTCTGAGTGCACTGGTGGGCAACAATATAATTTCAATTCACAGAGACAATGAATATTTCATACTTATTTTCCCCCATAATTTGTAAATAAATTCATTAAATCCTACAATGTGATTTTCTGGATTTTTTTCTCTCATTTTGTCTGTCATAGTTGAAGTGTACCTATGATGAAAATTACAGGCCTCTCTCATATTTTTAAGTGGGAGAACTTGCACAATTGGTGGCTGACAAAATACTTTTTTGCCCCACTGTATGCCTTGATGATACTCAAACGTGTATTTACCACATCAAAATCTTAATTTCTAAAGTAATGTGAAATATTATTATTATTATTATTATTCATCCCAAAGTTGTTCGATGGGGTCAGGCCAATGTGCGGGCCATTCAAGTTCTTCCACACTGATCTCAACCAACCACTTCTGTATGGATCTTGCTTTGTGCGCGGGTACATTGTCATGCTGAAACAGGAAAGGGCCTTCCCCAAAACTGTTGCCACAGAGCTGGAAGCACAGAATCATCTAGAATGTCATCGTATGCTCGAGCGTTATTTTCTTTCACTGGAACTACTTGAAATGAATTCTTTCTCGCCCTTGGTAGTTACTGACCCTTGTGATAGTGGCAGTTTGGAACTCGGTAGTGAGTTGTCATGTCTAAATGTTGATATTTAACCCTAACCCAGTAACTCGGTAGTGAGTTGTCATGTCTAAATGTTGATATTTAACCCTAACCCAGTAACTCGGTAGTGAGTTGTCATGTCTAAATGTTGATATTTAACCCTAACCCAGTAACTCGGTAGTGAGTTGTCATGTCTAAATGTTGATATTTAACCCTAACCCAGTAACTCGGTAGTGAGTTGTCATGTCTAAATGTTGATATTTAACCCTAACCCAGTAACTCGGTAGTGAGTTGTCATGTCTAAATGTTGATATTTAACCCAGTAACTCGGTAGTGAGTTGTCATGTCTAAATGTTGATATTTAACCCTAACCCAGTAACTCGGTAGTGAGTTGTCATGTCTAAATGTTATTTAACCCTAACCCAGTAATAACCATAGTAAGTCACATGAATAGACATCAAAATCACTCAACCATCCTAACATAATACATCATGTAATGGTCTTATTTAGTGTTCAATTTCAACTGAACCATGATCATATGTCATTTGTTTGTCTTTTCGGGTCTTACGGCAAGTGAAAATGTATGAACTAAAACATTGTCATTACCACCAGATTCTGTCCTTACCATCACAGTTCATTATGTGGTAGTAATGACGTGGTGGGAGTAACAATTTTATGACATTTGGTCATAAATAGCAGGGATTCTAGCATGCTAACTCCAGTTGAACAGCTAGCATACAATGTACCCTAAATACACATAATTAAAACAATTTCAAAAATTAACATAATTTGATGAAATTATAGCCTATTTGGTAATGACCAAATAGACTCCATGACATCCATGTGCTCCACTGTCACTATTCATATCCATGGTAACCAAGTACACACTTTTGAAAAAAGGTTATTGTCATGTCATTAGCTTGTCGTGGTGTTAATGACACAATACTTAGAGACGACTGTATTTTGTGTAAAGAAAGTATCAAATGGCTTATGCACATCTAATATATATATAGTTTCCATGTAATTGACTCTTTTTAAACAGGTGCATTAAATATTTTGTAATTATCAATACTTTTTTAAAGTGTAATACAAAGAAGAATGTCAAAAGTCGTGTGAGACAGAACAAAAACAGACATGACATGCTGGAAGAAAAAGAGTTGAAGGTTATTTTAGTATCTACTTAATGGATGTGAAATAAACAAATCTAAATGAGCATTTTATTTTAAAAATCGAACCCTGAGACACAAAGGCACTATTGAGGGTAGTGCGTACGGCCCAGTACATCACTAGGGCCAAGCTTCCTGCCATCTAGGACCTCTATATCAGGCGGTGTCAGAGGAATGGCCCTAAAAATTGTCAAAGACTCCAGCCACCCAAGTCATAGACTGTTCTCTCTGCTACCGCACGGCAAGCAGTACTGGAGCACCAAGTCTAGGTCCAAGAGGCTTCTAAACAGCTTCAACCCCCAAGGCATAAGACTCCTGAACAGCTAATCAAATAGCTACCCAGACTATTTGCACCCCCCCCACCCACCCACCGGTGCTACTACTTGTATCTATGCATAACCACTTTAATAACTCTACCTACAAATACATAATTATCTCGACACCGGTGCCCCCCGCACATTGACTCTGTACAGGTTCCCCCTGTACATTGCCCGCTCTTGTTATTTAGTGCTGCTCTTTAATTATCTTTCTTTCTTACTTTAAGGTATTTTCTTCAAACTGCACTGTTGGTTAAGGGCTTGTAGATAGTAAGCATTTCACTTTAAGGTCTATACATGTTGTATTTGGCGCTTGTGACAAATAAAATGTGATTTGAAAACATGAACTCATTCACAGACACAAAGGACAACGTAAGAGCACTTTATAGTAGATTTCCTAAATTCACATAAAATGACTCAAAAACCATGTAGTACATCGCAAGGTCATTGTTTGTTTTAGGCAGCACTGTTACTATTTTCCTGAACATCCGCGTCTTCATTGTATTATTTAAATTAAAAAACTATTGTATTTCCCGTTCACACTACAGTAACAGACCGAGTGGGGGCCGCCATTTTACCAGCTCGTCAATTTTACACAAAACCAATAACATGCAACAAAGAAATCTCAAATAAATTGATTCTTTATGGAATTACCTTGTGAAAAATATGTACATCCACTCAGACAAAGCCAAAGTCTCGAGCTATGTGACTTGTAAAATAGTTTACCACGTTCTTCACTCAGTTTGACACAGAAATTACACATCAAACCTTTACCAAAACGTGATAATACCTTAACGGATTTGTTACCTAGCATGGTATGACATGTTCTTTCGACACTAGAAAGTCTAAATGTGTTATTACATACCTGTAGTAGTAAATTGAAACGGAAACAAAGGTTATCTTCTTGACTGCACAGTTCTTACATGGTCAAATATTATATGGTCAAATAATAATAATCACAGTAGTTGTCAAGGGTGCGACAGGTCAGCACCTCAGGAGTAAATGTCAGAAGGCTTTTCATAGCCGATCATTGAGAGTATCTCTACCACTCCTGCTGTCTCTAGAGAGTTGAAAACAGCAGGTCTGGGACAGGTAGCACATCCGGTGAACAGGTCAGGGTTCCAAAGGCGCAGACAGAACAGTTGAGACTGGAGCAGCAGCATGGCCAGGTAGATTGGGGACAGCAAGGAGTCATCATGCCAGTTAGCCCTGAGGCATGGGTCCTATGGCTCAGGTCTTCTGAGAGAGAGAAAGAAAGAAAGAATACCTAGGATAGGATAAGTGATCCTTCTCACCCCCCCTTAAATGATTTAGATGCACTATTGTAAGTGGCTGTTCCACTGGACGTCAGAAGGTGAATTCACCAATTTGTAAGTCGCTCTGGATAAGAGCGTCTGCTAAATGACTTAAATGTAAATGTAAATGTAAAGAATTAAAGAGAGCATGCTTAAATTCACACAGGACACCGGATAAGACAGGAGAAATACTCCAGATGCACAGTGCCTTGCGAAAGTTTTCGGCCCCCTTGAACTTTGCGACCTTTTGCCACATTTCAGGCTTCAAACATAAAGATATAAAACTGTATTTTTTTGTGAAGAATCAACAAGTGGGACACAATCATGAAGTGGAATGACATTTATTGGATATTTCAAACTTTTTTAACATATCAAAAACTGAAAAATTGGGCGTGCAAAATTATTCAGCCCCCTTAAGTTAATACTTTGTAGCGCCACCTTTTGCTGCGATTACAGCTGTAAGTCGCTTGGGGTATGTCTCTATCAGTTTTGCACATCGAGAGACTGAATTTTTTTCCCATTCCTCCTTGCAAAACAGCTCGAGCTCAGTGAGGTTGGATGGAGAGCATTTGTGAACAGCAGTTTTCAGTTCTTTCCACAGATTCTCGATTGGATTCAGGTCTGGACTTTGACTTGGCCATTCTAACACCTGGATATGTTTATTTTTGAACCATTCCATTGTAGATTTTGCTTTATGTTTTGGATCATTGTCTTGTTGGAAGACAAATCTCTGTCCCAGTCTCAGGTCTTTTGCAGACTCCATCAGGTTTTCTTCCAGAATGGTCCTGTATTTGGCTCCATCCATCTTCCCATCAATTTTAACCATCTTCCCTGTCCCTGCTGAAGAAAAGCAGGCCCAAACCATGATGCTGCCACCACCATGTTTGACAGTGGGGATGGTGTGGTCAGGGTGATGAGCTGTGTTGCTTTTACGCCAAACATAACGTTTTGCATTGTTGCCAAAAAGTTCAATTTTGGTTTCATCTGACCAGAGCACCTTCTTCCACATGTTTGGTGTGTCTCCCAGGTGGCTTGTGGCAAACTTTAAACGACACATTTTATGGATATCTTTAAGAAATGGCTTTCTTCTTGCCACTCTTCCATAAAGGCCAGATTTGTGCAATATACGACTGATTGTTGTCCTATGGACAGAGTCTCCCACCTCAGCTGTAGATCTCTGCAGTTCATCCAGAGTGATCATGGGCCTCTTGGTTGCATCTCTGATCAGTCTTCTCCTTGTATGAGCTGAAAGTTTAGAGGGACGGCCAGGTCTTGGTAGATTTGCAGTGGTCTGATACCATTTCAATATTATCGCTTGCACAGTGCTCCTTGGGATGTTTAAAGCTTGGGAAATATTTTTGTATCCAATTCCGGCTTTAAACTTCTTCACAACAGTATCTCGGACCTGCCTGGTGTGTTCCATGTTCTTCATGATGCTTTCTGCGCTTTTAACGGACCTCTGAGACTATCACAGTGCAGGTGCATTTATACGGAGACTTGATTACACACAAGTGGATTGTATGTATCATCATTAGTCATTTGGGTCAACATTGGATATTTCAGAGATCCTTACTGAACTTCTGGAGAGAGTTGGCTGCACTGAAAGTAAAGGGGCTGAATAATTTTGCACGCCCAATTTTTCAGTTTTTGATTTGTTAAAAAAGTTTGAAATATCCAATAAATGTAGTTCCACTTCATGATTGTGCCCCACTTGTTGTTGATTCTTCACAAAAAAATACAGTTTTATATCTTTATGTTTGAAGCCTGAAATGTGGCAAAAGGTCGCAAAGTTCAAGGGGGCCGAATACTTTCGCAAGGCACTGTAACAGACTGACCCTAGCCCCCCCGACACAAACTACTGCAGCATAAATACTGGAGGCTGAGACAGGAGGGGTCAGGAGACACTGTGGCCCTGTCCGGGGGTATCATCGGATGGGGCCACAGTGGACCATGCCTCTAGAGACAGCAGGAGTGGTAGAGATACTCAAACAGGAAGGATATAAACCCACCCACTTTGCCAAAGCACAGCCCCCACACTACGAGAGGGATATATTCAACCACCAATTAACCATCCTGAGACAAGGCAGAGTATAGCCCACAAAGATCTCCGCCACAGCACAAACCAAAGGGGGGCGCCAACCCAGACAGGAAGACCATGTCAGTGACTCAACCCACTCAAGTGACGCACCCCTCCTAGGGACGGCATGGAAGAGCACCAGTAAGCCAGTGACTCAGCCCCTGTAATGGGGTTAGAGGCAGAGAATCCCAGTGGAGAGAGGGGAGCCGGCCAGGCAGAGACAGCATTTAGCACTAACTATTTAGCACTAACTAAAGTTTATTTAGTGCTTTATCCGGATAGCTGGAAAGTAAGAGCATTGCAGTAGTCTAACCTAGAAGTGGCAAAAGCATGGATTCATTTTTCTGCATAATTTTTGGACAGAACATTTCTGTTTTTTGCAATGTTACGTAGATGGAAAAAAGCTGTCATTGAAACAGTTTTGATATGTTCGTCAAAAGAGAGATCAGGGTCCAGAGTAACGCCGAGGTCCTTCACAGTTTTATTTGAGACGACTGTACAACCATCAACATTATTTGTCAGATTAAACAGAAGATCTCTTTGTTTCTTGGGACCTAGAACAAGCATCTCTGTTTTGTCCGAGTTTAAAAGTAGAAAGTTTGCAGCCATCCACTTCCTTATGTCTGAAACACAGGCTTCCAGCGAGGGAAATTTTGGGTCTTCACCGTGTGTCATCAAAATGTACAGCTGTGTGTCATCCACATAGCAGTGAAAGTTAACATTATGTTTTCGATTGACCTCTGATATAGTGAAAACAGTAGTAGTCCTAAAACAGAACCTTTAGGAACACCGAAATTTACTGTTGATTTGTCAGAGGACAAACCATCCACAGAGACAAACTGATATCTTTCCGACAGATAACCAGGCGAGAACTTGTCCGTGTAGACCAATTTGGGTTTCCAATCTCTCCAAAAGAATGTGGTGATCGATGGTATCAAAGGCAGCACTAAGGTCTAGGAGCACGAGGACAGATGCAGAGCCTCGGACTGATGCAATTAAAATGTAATTTACCACCTTTACAAGTGCAGTCTCAGTGCTATGATGGGGTCTAAAACCAGACTGAAGCATTTCGTATACATTGTTTGTCTTCAGGAAGGCAGTGAGTTGCTGCGCAACAGCCTTTTCATTTTTTTTGAGAGGAATGGGAGATTCGAAAAAGGCCGATAGGTTTTTATATTTTCTCGGTCAAGGTTTGGCTTTTTCAAGAGAGGATTTATTACTGCCACTTTTAGTGAGTTTGGTAAACATCCCGTGGATAGAGATCCGTTTACTATGTTCAACATAGCAGGGCCAAGCACAGGAAGCAGCTCTTTCAGTAGTTTAGTTGGAATAGGGTCCAGTATGAAGCTTGAAGGTTTAGAGACCATGCTTATTTTCATCATTGTGTCAAAAGATATAGTACTAAAACACTTAAGTGTCTCCCTTGATCCTAGGTCCTGGCAGAGTTGTGCAGACTCCGGACAACCTAGCTTTGGAGGAATATGCAGATTTAAAGAGGAGTCCGTAATTTGCTTTCTAATGATCATGATCTTTTCCTCAAAGAAGTTCATGAATTTATTACTGCTGAAGTGAAAGCCATCCTCTCTTGGGGAATGCTGCTTTTTAGTTAGCTTTGCGACAGTATCAAAAATAAATGTTGGATTGTTCTTATTTTCCTCAATTAAGTTGGAAAAATAGGATGACCGAGCAGCAGTGAGGGCTCTTTGATACTGCACGGTACGGTCTTTCCAAGCTTGTTGGAAGACTTCCAGTTTGGTGTGGCGCCATTTCTGTTACAATTTTCTGGAAGCTTGCTTCAGAGCTCAGGTATTTTCTGTATACCAGGGAGCTAGTTTCTTATGACAAATTTTTTAGTTTTTAGGGGTGCGACTGCATCTAGGTTATTGTGCAAGGTTAAATTGAGATCCTCAGTTAGGTGGTTAACTGATTTCTTTCCTCTGACGTCCTTGGGTAGACAGAGGGAGTCTGGAAGGACATCAAGGAATCCTTGTGTTGTCTGAGAATTTATTGCACGGCTTTTGATGTTCCTTGGTTGGGGTCTGAGCAGATTATTTGTTGCGATTGCAAACATAATAAAATGGGTGGTCCAATAGTCCAGGATTATGAGGAAAAATATAAATTAAGATCCACAACATTTATATCATGGGACAAAACTAGGTCCAGAGTATCACTGTGGCAGTGAGTAGGTCCGGAGACATGTTGGACAAAACCCACTGAGTCGATGATGGCTCCGAAAGCCTTTTGGAGTGGGTCTGTGGACTTTTCCATGTGAATATTAAAGTCACCAAAAATGTGAATATTATCTGCTATGACTACAAGGTCCGATAGGACTTCAGGGAGCTCCGTGAGGAACGCTGTATATGGCCCAGGAGGCCTGTAAACAGTAGCTATAAAAAGTGATTGAGTAGGCTGCATAGATTTCATCAATAGAAGCTCAAAAGACGAAAACGTTGTGGCATTCAAACATTGCACATCTTATATCAAGGGCCCCAATGTGTGCCCTGAAAACACACCCCAACCATCACACCACCAGCCTGTAATGCTGACACACGGTATGGAAGCAGGCAGTGGTGTAAAGTACTTAAATAAACATTATTTAAAGAACTACTTTAGTAGTTTTTGGGGGTACCTGTACCTTACTATTTATATTGGTGACAACTTTTATTTCACTACATTCCTAAAGAAAATGTACGTTTTACTCCATACATTTTCCCTGACACCCAAAAGTACTTGTTACATTGTTTATGATTAGCAGGACAGAAAATGGTCCAATTCACACAGTTATCAAGAGAACATCCCTGGTCCTCCCCACTGCCTCTGATCTGGCAGACTCACTAAACACAAATGCTTTGTTAGTAAATGATGTCTGAGTGTTGGAGTGAGCCCCTGGCTATCTGTAATATATATAAAAAAGACAGTTGTACAGTCTGGTTTGCTAAATTTCAAGAATTTGAAATGATTAATACTTTTACTTTTGATACTTAAGTGTATTTACAAACAAATACTTTTACTCAAGTAGTATTTTAATGGGTGACTTTCACCTTCACTTGAGTAATTTTCTATTAAGGTTTCATAACTTTCACTCAGTATGACAGTTAGGTACTTTTTCCACCACTGGATGTATGTACTCGTGGTTTCCTCCATACCCCAGTCCTCCCATCAGCATGAAACAGCAGGAACAGGGATTCATCAGACCAGGCAGTATGTTTCCAATTTTTCAGTGTCCAGTGTTTTCATTCCTTAGCCCACTGCAACCACAGTTTCTTGTTTTTTTGCTGAAAGCAAATGGGGATCCATAATAAACACACAAAAATGACATTATTAACGATCATAGCTTTTAACCTGGATTCACCTGGTCAGTTTGTCATGAAAAGAGCAGGTGTCGTTAATGTTTTGTACACTCAGAGTATGTTGTTGTGTCTACTAGCTCATTCCCACAGCAAAATGCAGAAGGAATCCAAACGACACTGGGCCAATTGTGCTCTGCCCTATGGGACTCCCAATCACAGCCGGTTGTGATACAGCCTGGAATCAAACCAGGATCTGTAGTGATGCCTCTAGCACTGAGATGCAGTGTCTTAGACCACTGCTCCACTCAGGATGGCACATTTGTAAAATCCCGGGAAATTATTCAACTCTAATGGTGACTGAAGGAATAGGCTGACAGAATCGATGGATAATAGCCTATAATTTAGGGGGGGCAGGGTAGCCTAGTGGTTAGAGCGTTGGGCTAGTAACCGGAAGGTTGCGAGCTCAAACCCCCGAGCTGACAAGGTACAAATCTGTCGCTCTGCCCCTGAACAGGCAGTTAACCCACTGTTCCCAGGGCGTCATTGAAAATAAGAATTTGTTCTTAACTGACTTGCCTGGTTAAATATTTGGGCCCGAGCTCAATCCCCGCATCCCAGGCCACATGATGTCGGCCGAGTCTGACTCTCAGCCGAGTGCCCCCACACACAGCCGGAATCCGCCCAGATCCACTGTGCAAGCTGGGGTGGGACAACATTCCACAGGAAACAATCGACAGCTTGATCAACACTATGCAAAGGAGAAGTGTCCCAGAGAAGGAGCAGCAGCCAGGCCAGCAGCAGCCCCTACTCCCCTCCCATGAAATGGGATAGGGCCAACCCAAGGATCCCGAAATGCACGGACTGTGTTAGTGGGTGAACAGGAAGTTCCCGACAGAGACGCACCATTCTTCAGAATAAAAAATGCGCCAGAACTGTGCAGTCAATAAGGTAACTTTTGTGCCCGTTTCATTTTATTACTACAGGTACGTAATAGCACGTTTAAACTTTCTACTGTCGAAAGAACATGTCATTACATGCTAGGTAACAAATCCATTCAATTATTATCAGGTTTGGTAAAGGTTTGATGTGTTATTTTTGTGTCAAACCGAGTGGAGAAAGTGGTGACGTTAAACTATTTTACAAGTCACGTAACTAGAGACGTTGGTGTTGGTGTTAGTGGATGTACATATTCTGCTCAGGTTAATTTTAATAAAGAATCAATTTATTTGAGATTTCCGAGCTGCATGTTATCGGTTTTGTGTAAAATTCACACGCTGTGAAAATGGCGGCGTCGACTCGGACTGGGTCAACGAACTAAAGTGCAGATAATGTTACGGTTGCGCAACTGTTTTGAAGCTGAATGTAATGATTGTTGGTTTTCTACATGTGTACTAATATTCAGACACATGCAGTTGTTTCTATCTTTATCTATACATTTGAGTATGGTGTGAACGGAAATACTGCTGGTTTTTGATTGAAACAACGAAGACGCGCGGTTCTTCAGGAAAATAAAACATAATGCGACCTGAAACAAACTAACCCTGTTCTTCATGGTTTTTTAGTCATTTTATGTGAATTTAGGAAATCTATATATTAAGTGATCTTACGTTGTGTGTCTAATATTAATGCATCAATGTTTTCTTGTCAATGTTTACCTACCTGATCTATTGAAATGAGATCAGTTCTTGACTTGGACAAGAGTTCACCTCCAAATGTCTACTGTTTGAGCACATGTTCCTCTTATAGAATATTAGCTTAACAGTGTTGTGGAGCTCCTGCACCTAAATATAAACAGTACTGGCACCTATTTCAGTCCAAGTCAAGCACTGAATTAGATAATTGAACAAGAAGAAATAGAATATATTTTTAGAGGATAAAGAGGGTGCCAGAACTGGCAAGACAATAATGTTTGTCTGTTTCTCTTCTACTACTTGCCGACTCAGGTATGAGGCCGGTAACATCAACAGTGAGGACAAACCCAGCCCTCTCTCCTTCTGCACTGAGTCCAAACCTACAGTCACTGGGTCCTGATTGTGACAGTGGAGCCCAGTTTGCACTGCAGGGTCCAGAGATGGCATCAGTGAAGTTGGAGGACTGCAGTCAAACACTGGAGCTGAATGTCAACATTAAAGATGAAGAAGAGGAGGAGAAGATTGGGAAATCTGTTTCTTATGGTAAGAGCAGGTTCTAAGTTTGTTTCATTCCAACTTCCCACTGTGCAGGAAAAGTTGCAGTAGAACTGTTTCATGATGAACTGTTTCAATGAGAAGGTAGAAGTGCCCATTATTTATATTCTAACTATAGAATTAGAATAATCATTCTATTTCCATGATTCCAAAAGTTCACCTTGGTGTTTTGATCTAAATTGCAACATTTGGTTAATAATAAGCCCTAGTATTTTTGCCCATATCGTGGCAGTGTAAATGATCTCAAATGAGTGCAGGAAATTGTTTTAGGTTGAAGTTGAATTGAACAGTATAAAACAATCAGAATTGAGAAAGACCCATTGAATTAATTTAGAATATAAGTGTTGCCACCCTGGGGTCATGCACTACTCATAAAGCAAATGTCAAACTTTTATTAATCAAAAACATAAAATACCATCAAAAATGTGAAAAATGTCATGGTATGATATTTTGGCCACATCGCCCAGCCCTGTCAGAGCAAAAACCAAGCCATGAGGTGGAAGGAATTGTCCGTAGAGGTCCATGGAAGGAAAAATTCACAAGCTGGCAAAATGGCGGCGCCAATCCGGTCTGCGTCAACGGACTTTAGTGCAGACAGTGTGGGTGCAGCAGAGACCATTTTCAGGTCACACTACTGTTTTGAAGCTAAATGTAATGATTATCAGTTTCTACATGTGTAGAATATTGACACATTCAGTTTGTCTATGTATTTCTATATGGAAATACAATTGTTTTTTGATTGGAATAATACCGTGAAGAAGGTTAAGGAAAATAGTACATAGTGCTGCCAAAAACAAACTGTAACCTTGTACTAAATAGTTTTTGAGTGATTTATGCTTTTATCTACTACAGGTTAAGTATTAGCTCAAATGTATTATGAAACTCCTGCACATAAATATAAACAGTACCAGCACACAAAATGAGTATCGGCAACTATTTCAGTCCAAGTCAAGCACTGAATTAGATAATTGACCAAGAAAAAATCAAATATATTTAATAGTGAATAAAGAAAGTGCCAGGACTTTGAAGACACAACTTTTGTGTCCGTTTCTCCTCTAGTACTTGCCGACTCTGGTATGAGGCCGGTAACCTCAACAGTGAGGACAAACGCAGGCCTCTCTCCTTCCACACTGACTCCAAACCTACAGTCACTGGGTTCTGATTGTGACAGTGGAGCCCAGTTTGCACTGGAGGATCCAGAGATGGCATCAGTGAAGCTGGAAGACTGCAGTCAAACACTGGAGCTGAACGTCAACATTAAAGATGAAGAAGAGGAGGAGAAGATTGGGAAATCTGTTTCTCATGGTAAGAGCAGGTTCTATCTAACTAAGTTTGTGTTTTTCATTCCAACTTCCCATTGTGTATGAAAAGTTGCAGTAGAACTGTTTCATGATGAACTGTTTCAATGAGAAGGTAAATGTTATTTTATGCTACTGAGACTTGCATGGTTTGACACCAGTATTGTCAGCATTTGTTTTATTAACTGGGCTGTCTGGAGTGTTCAGAGTAGACCGATGAAATGAAGTAGACAAACTGCCAGTGTTTTAAAGTTCTATGAAATGAGTGTGTAGTTTCTAACCCTTGTGATAGTGAGTGGAGGATGATATTGCGTCCACTAGATGTCAACAGTCTTTATACATGGTTTCAGGCTTGTTTTTTGAAAAACAAACCAGTAATGGTTGTTTATCCATGGAGAGCACTGAGAGAAAATGAGTCTCTTTGCCCGCGTGAACGAGGGCGCTCTCTTCGTCATTTTCCTTTCTTATTGAACATACTAGACGCCGTATGAAGTATTATCGTTTATTTAGATATTAGAGTAACTGAGAATTAATTAGTCTAGTTACCTCCCTTCCTGGTAAAGTCCTCATGGCAGGGGATTTTAATTGCTCCTGATCTCGATCGCTCCTCTGGTTTAGACACTTCCCACTAACAGAGTAGAAAGAAATTACAGCTTTTCATTAAGGACTTAAATCTATGTGAACCTTGGAGGATTCAGAACCAGAGTAAAAGGGAGTATTCCTGTTACTCGTTAACATTTTAAATCATTTTCTCGTACAGACTACTTTTTAGTTTCTTGCTCCTTGCTTCCCAATGTAGCAGGAAGCGGATATGATAGTATTGTTCTGAGTGACCGTTCCCCTGTGTCATTATTCTATAGGGATACAAAACTAGTAAAAGGATCATCTAGATGGCGTTTGTGTCCCAGATGGTTACAGGACCCAGACTTCTTACATTATGTTGGAGTGCATATAGATGTTTATTTTACATTGAACACTGACCAAACGTCAGCAAGTACCAGATGGAAGGCTTTCAAAGCACATACTAGTTATGTGAAATATCACAACAAGATACATATCTAGCAAGATATGTGAAATATTACAGTATTTGTTTGAAAAGTAGGAAAGAATAGCTCCACCTATAACAGTAATGCTAGTTAGTGAAGCCTGAGACTAACGTTACAGTATGGACAGTCCAAAATAGTTGTAGATGATCCACAACACAGGGTTTTTTGCTAGTAGCTACCAAGTAACAAAGTGGCCCTCCCATATAGCGTTAACATAGTATACCATGATATGGTTACAAACCAAAAAAAGTATCAAAGATCAGAAATGAACAGCCTCCGTGAGAAAAATATGCCATTGAATATGTGCCACGTTACCCAAAGTTCCTTTGCATGTGAGTGTCAATCATTTTAGTCCAAGGATATGATCGAAAGGCCTCCATCATTCTTAAATGGAAGAAGTTTGGAACCACCAAGACTTTTTAGGAAGCTGGATGCCAAGGCCAAACTGAGACATCAGTGGAGAAGGGCCTTAGTCAGGGAGGTGACCAAGAAGCCGATGCTCACTCTGACAGAGCTCCTCTGTGGCGAAGGGAGAACCTTCCAGAAGGACAACTATCTCTGCAGCACTCTGCTAATCATGCCTTTATGGTAGACTGCCCAGATGAAAGCCACTCTTCAGTAAAAGGCTCACGACAACCTGCTTGGAGTTTGCCAAAAGACACCGAAAGGACTCCGATCATGGGAAACAAGATTCTCTGTTCTGATAAAACCAAGATTGAACTCTTTGGCCTTAATGTCAAGCATCACGCCTGGAGGAAACCTGGCACCATCCCTACAGTGAAGCATGGTGGTGGCAGCAGCATGCTGTGGGGATGTTTTTCAGCGGCAGGGACTGGGAGACTAGTTGGAAAGTACAACAAAGTACAGATAGATCCTTTATGAAAACCTGCTCCAGAACACTCAGGACCTCACAATGGGGGTGACGGTTCACCTTCCAACTACCCTAAACACAGAGCTAAGACAACACAGGAGTGTCTTCGGGACAAGTCTCTGAATGTCCTTGAGTGGCCCAGCCAGAGCCCAGACTTGAATCCAATCAAATATCTCTGGAGAGATATGAAAATAGCTGTATGGCGACACGTCTACAGAGAAGAATGGGAGAACCTCCCCAAAACAGGTATGCCAAGCTTGAAGCTTCATACCCAAGAAGACTCAAGGCTGTAATCACTGCCAACGGTGCTTCATCAAAGTATGGAGTAAAGTAAAGGTTCTGAATATTTATGTAAATGTGTTATTTCCGTTTGGGGGGGGGGGGGGAAATTGAAATGGTTCCAATAATTTTTCAGTGATTTTTTTTTTTAGAAACAATAAAAGTAAGGCTGCGTTTCGTGTAGGCTTACCCTGGCGTGACGTTTTGATAACCATGGAAATTTATCTCGGACTTGGTGACTTACCAATATATTAGTCTCTATTTCCTCTCCGATTAAAAAACGCTAATAAGCATCATTGTAGACATTAGGGGTTGACCGGTTAATCGGAATGGCCGAATAATTAGAGCCGATTTCAAGTTTTCATAACAATCGGAAATCTGTGTTTTTGGGATCCGATTTGCCAAATTTTTGTATATTTTATTTTTTAATATATATTTTTTATTTATTAAACACATTTTTTTGCACCTTTTATTTAACTAGGCAAGTCAGTTAAGAACACATTCTTATTTTCAATGACGGCCTAGGAACGGTGGGTTAACTGCCTCGTTCAGGGGCAGAAAGGCAGATTTTCACCTTGTCAGCTTGGGGATCCAAATTTGCAACCTTACAGTTAACTAGTCCAACGCAATAACGACCTGCCTCTCGTTGCACTCCACAAGGAGACTGCCTGTTACGCAAATGCAGTAGGCCAAGCTAAGTTGCTAGCTAGCATTAAACTTATCTTATAAAAAACAATCAATCATAATCACTAGTTAACTACACATGGTTGATATTACTAGATATTATCTAGCGTGTCCTGTGTTGCATATAATCTGACTGAGTATACAAGTATCTAAGTATCTGACTGAGCGGTGGTAGGCAGAAGCAGGCTCTTAAGCATTCATTCAAACTCACTTTTGTGCGTTTTGCCAGTAGCTCTTCGTTGTGCGTCAAAGCATTGCGCTGTTTATGACTTCAAGCCTATCAACTCCCGAGATGAGGCTGGTGTAACCGAAGTGAAATGACTGGCTCGTTAGCGCGCGCTAATAGCGTTTCAAACTTCACTCGCTCTGAGCCTCGGGGTGGTTGTTTCCCTTGCTCTACAAAAGAACATGTCATTCCATGCTAGGTAACAAATCCGTTAAGATATTATCACGTTTGGTAAAGGTTTGTTCACTTGGTTTGACACAAAAATAACGTGATAAACTATTTTAAAAGTCACAGAAACTTTGGGTTTGTCTGAATGGGATGTACATAATTTCTTCATGGTAATTTTAATTAATTAATTAATTTGAGATTTGAGTTCATTTGGCATGTAATTGGTTTGTGTGAAATCCGTGGACTGATAACAGAGCGTGCCCACTGTCTGCGTCAACGGACTGCAGTGCGGATGCAGAGAGACAATTTCACGATCGCACTACAGTTTTGAAGCTGAATGTAATGATTATCATGTGTAGTAATATTCAGACACATTTGTTTCCATATTTATCTGTAAATGGTTCTATGGTGTGAACGGGAAATACAATTGTTTTTTTGATGTGGAAATACAGTGAAGACAAGGTTATTCATAACAATAGTGCATAGTGCTGCCTAAAACAGACTCCAACCTTGTACTAAGTGTTTCTGTCATTTGTGAATTTAGGACATTACTTTTGATTAAGTTAACTTATGTTTGTGTAGCCTAATTTTAAAGTGTGTCCTTTTCTAATGTGCATTAATGAATGTTTTGTTGTCAATGCTTCGCTACCAGATCTATTGAAATGAGATCAGTGCTTGACTTGGACAAGAGCTCACCTCAAATTTCTACTGTTTGAGCTCATGTTCCTCTTATAGAATATTAGCTCAACAGTGTTGTGGAGCTATTGAACCTAAATATAAACAGTACCTGCACCTATTTCAGTCCAAGTCGAGCACTGAATTAGATAATTGAACAAGAAGAAATAGAATATATTTTTAGAAGTAGAAAGAAATCGACGGAACTGTCAAGGCTAACTTTTTGTCTGTTTCTCATTGTTACTACAGGACGACTAGAATTAAGTCTGGGAACATCAGTGAAGTTGGAAGACTGCAGTCAAACACTGGAGCTGAATGTTGACATTAAAGATGAAGAAGAGGAGGAGAAGATTGGGACATATGTTTCTCATGGTAAGAGCAGGTTCTATCTAACTAAGTTTGGGTTATTCATTCCAACTTCACACTGTGTATGAAAAGGTGCAGATGAACTGTTTCAATGAGAAGGTAGATGTTATTTCATGCTACTGAGACTTGCATGGTTTGACACCAGTATTGTCTGCATTAGTTTTATTAACTGGGCTATCTGGAGTGATCAGAGTGTAGACTAAAGAAGTGAAGTAGACCAACTGCCAGTGTTTTTAAAGTTATATGAAACAAGTCTGTGCAGTTACTAACCCCTGTGATAGTGAGAGGAGGATGATATGAAATTAGTCTGTGTAGTTACTAACCCCTGTGATAGTGAGTAGAGGATGACACGCCCCCTTTTTAGCTTTCAACTCTTACCCACTTTTAGAATTGTTTCATTCCCCTTTTGTGTTGTACAGCCTACTGATATGAATAAATACGTCACCCCTTTGGGCCAGGTTCCTCTCTACGTTTCTTCCAAGGTTCCTGCTCTTTCTGGAGTTTTTCCTGGTCACTGTGCTTCCTATATCTGCATTGCTTGCTCTTTGGGAATTATAGGCCGGGTTTCTATAAAGCATTTTGTGACAGCTGATGATGTAAAAAGGGCTTCATAATATAAATTTGATTGACATGTATATCACACCAACTGACTGGTTCTTCTGATGTTGTTCACACAGGAAACCATGGTGCCACATTCTCTACATCCAGAGAGCAACAGCAGGAAGATCACAGAGCTAAGAGGTCTCACCACTGCCCACATTGTGAGGAGATCTTCCCATCACTATCAAAGCTAAAAATACACCTAAAGATACACACAGGAGAGAATCTGTATTCCTTCACTGACTCTGGGAAAAGATGCACAACATCAGGGGCTCTGACAGTTCATCAGCGAGCACACACAGGAGAGAAGCCTTTCTCCTGCTCTGACTGCGGGAAGAGTTTCTCTCAATTGGCTTTCTTAAAAATACATGAACGTATACATACAGGAGAGAAGCCTTACTCCTGCTCTGACTGTGGGGTGAGTTTCTCTCGACTCGATGCCTTACAAACACACCAACGTATACATACAGGAGAGAAGCCTTACTCCTGCTCTGACTGTGGAAAGATGTTCTCTCAACTGGGCCACTTGAAAAGACATAAACATACACATACAGGAGTGAAACCTTATTCCTGCTCTGACTGTGTAAAATGCTTCATAACATCAACTGAGCTAAAACTTCATCAGAGAACACACACAGGAGAGAAGCCTTACTCCTGCTCTGACTGCGGGAAGACTTTCTCTCAATTGGCTTTCTTAAAAATACATGAACGTATACATACAGGAGTGAAGCCTTACTCCTGCTTTGACTGTGGAAATATTTTCTCTCAACTGGCCCACTTGAAAAGACATGAACATATACATACAGGAGTGAAGCCGTACTCCTGCTCTGGATGTGTAAAATGCTTCATAACATCAACTGAACTAAAAGTTCATCAGCGAACACACACTGGAGAGAAGCCTTACTCCTGCTCTGACTGTGGGAAGAGTTTTTCTCGAATAGGTCTCTTAAAAACACATGAACGTGTACATAGAGGAGAGAAGCCTTACCACTGACCTGACTGTAGAATTTTTTTTGAAAAAACAGCTGAGCTGAAAGGTCAAGAGGGAACCTTACTTTTGCTCTTAATGTGGCAAGAGTAACTCAAGTGATAGTCACCAAGTAAAATACTACTTGAGGAAAAGTATTTGGTTGTAAATATACTTAATTATCAAAAGTAAAAGTATGCATAATTTCCAATTCCTTAAATTACCCCTACGGGATGGGTGTCCCTAAACTGGGACGGTTGTAGCTAAGGTGCGCTAGTCTGACTAGATTGACGTTGTATACAACAGCCATCTTTCTGGGACATAGACATATCTTATATGGGCAGAAAGCTTAAATTTTTGTTTATCAATCTGCAGTGTCCAATTAACAGTAGCTAATACAGTGAAAAAAGACCATGCTATTGTTTGAAGAGAGTGCACAACAACAAGCTTATCTCGCAAATGATTTGATACATTATTTACTTTCAGAGGTGAATGTATTTTCATTCAGTCATATTGCTCTGATTTGTCATCCTGAGGGTCCCACAGATAAAATGTAGCGTAGTTTCGTCTAATAAAATCCATTTTTATGTTCAAATGTAGGAACTGGTTCTACTGGTTTTGGACACCAATTTGGCGTTTTTTTAAATGTATTTTTTACACCTTTTATTTAACGAGGCAAGTCAGTTAAGAACCCATTCTTATTTTCAATGACGGCCTAGGAATGGTGGGTTAACTGCCTTGTTCAGGGGCAGAATGACAGATTTTCACCTTGTCAGCTCGGGAGATTCAATCTTGCAACCTTACAGTTAACTAGTCCAATGCTCTAACCACCTGCCTCTCATTGCACTCCACGAGGAGACTGCCTGTTACGCAAATGAAGTAAGCCAAGGTAAGTTGCTAGCTGGCATTACACTTCTCTTATAAAAAACAATCATAATCAATCAACTACACATGGTTGATATTACTAGTTTATCTAGCTTGTCCTGCATTGCAGATAATCGATGCGGTGCGTATCGTTGCTCCAATGTGTACCTAACCATGAACATCAATGCCTTTCTTATTAAAATCAATACACAGAAGTATATATTTTTAAACCTGCATATTTAGCTAAAAGAAATCCAGGTTAGCAGGCAATATTAACCAGGTGAAATTGTGTCACTTCTCTCGCGTTCATTGCACGCGGAGTCAGTGTATATGCAACAGTTTGGGCCGCCTAATTTTCCAGAATTTTACGTAATTATGACAAAACATTGAATGCTGTGCAAATGTAACAGGAATATTTAGACTAATGGATCTCATCCCTTAGGAAAGGTTCCGTATTTCACTGAAAGAATAAACCTCTTGTTTTCGAGATGATAGTTTCCGGATTCGACCATATTAATGACCCAAGGCTCGTATTTCTGTGTGTTATTATGTTAGAACTAAGTCTATGATTTGATAGAGCAGTCTGACTGTGCGGTGGTAGGCAGCAGCAGGCTCGTAAGCATTCATTCAAACAGCACTTTCGTGTGTTTTGCCAGCAGCTCTTTGTTGTGCATCAAGCGTTGCGCTGTTTATGGCTTCAAGCCTATCAACTCCCGAGAGGAGGCTGGTGTAACCGATGTGAAATGGCTAGCTAGATAGCGGGTGCACACTAATAGCATTTCAAAAGTCACTCGCTCTGAGACTTGGAGTGGTTGTTCCCCTTGCTCTGCATGGCAAACGCTGCTTCGAGGGTGGCTGTTGTCGTTGTGTTCCTGGTTCGAGCCCAGGGAGGAGCGAGGAGAGGGACGGAAGCTATACTGTTACACTGGCAATACTAAAGTGCCTATAAGAACATCCAATAGTCAAAAGTTAATGAAATACAAATGGTATAGAGAGAAATAGTCCTATAATTCCTATAATAACTACAACCTAAAATGTCTTACCTGGGAATATTGAAGACTCATGTTAAAAGGAACCACCAGCTTTCATATGTTCTCATGTTCTGAGCAAGGAACTTAAACGTTATCTTTCTTACATGGCACATATTACACTTTTACTTTCTTCTCCGACACTTTGTTTTTGCATTATTTAAACCAAATTTAACCTGTTTCATTATTTGTTTGAGGCTAAATTGATTTTATTGATGTATTATATTAAGTTAAAATAAGTGTTCATTCCAGTATTGTTGTCATTGTCAATATTACAAATACATTTGTAAAAATCGGCCGATTAATCCGTATTGGCTTTTTTTGGTCCTGCAATAATCGGTATTGGCGTTGAAAAATCATAATCGGTCGACCTCTACTTGAAACAGTGCAGTAATGTAATTCTTCACTGGATCAGTCAAACTGAGCACACACTGCTGCCACCTGGTGGCCAAAATCTAAATTACACCTAGACTCCTATCTGAAAGTATGGCCTTTCTCTTGCATTTCAAAGATGATGAAAAATAAACTGTTTTTTTTGTTTGTATTATCTTTTACCAGATCTAATGTGGTATTCTCCTACATTGTTTAAAAAAGATATTACGGATAGCCAGGGGCACACTACATCACTGACATAATTTTAAAATGAAGCATTTGTGTTTAGTGAGTTCACCAGATCAGGGGCAGTAGGGATGACCAGGGATGTTATGTTGCTAAGTGTGTGAATTTGACCATTTTCTGTACTGCTAATCATAAAAAATATAACGAGTACTTTTGGGTGTCAGGGAAAATGTATGGAGTAAAAAGTACATAATTTTCTTCAGGAATGTAGTGAAATAAAAATGGTCAAAAATATAAATAGCCAAGTGAAATAACAATACCCCCAAAAATCGACTGAATTTGTTCTTTAAATCACTTTTACTTAAGTACTTTACACCACTGCATGCATTCATGCCGTGTGTCAGCATTGCAGGGTGGTGGTGTGATGGCGTGGAGTGTGTTTTCGGGGCACACATTGGGCCCCTTGATAAAAGTTGAGCAATGTTTGAATGCCACATGATATCGAAACGTCATTGTCAATCAGGTGCATCCCTTCATGTCAGCAGTGTATCCATTTGCAAATGGATTCTTGCAGCAGGATTATGCCCCAAGAATTGTCCAGGAATGGTTCCAAGAACATTACAGAGAATTCAGCTTACTGTGGGAGGAGATGGAACGAGCTATTCAGAGTAGAGATCCACTCCCAGCCAACTTGATACGATTGTAAGAAGCATTGGAGTCAACATGGGCCAGCATCCCTGTGGAACGCTCTCAACACCTTGGACAGTCCATGCCGTGACGATTTGAGGCTGTTCTGAGGACAAAGGGGGTGCAACTCCATATTAGGAAGGTGTTCCTGATGTTTTGTACTCCGTGTATATCAGATAAAGATGGTGTGATGATCAGTTTTTAGCATTAGTTTGGGTAGATTATTTTATATTACTAAACAACTTTGTTTAATGGTAAACAGGCTATGAATCGACTACTTGTGTTTATTAAATTGTATTTGAATACTAGATTCATTATTTTTGTCATTGATGATGAATGTATTTGAATAACTGTGTGTTTGTGAATTGATCTGGTGTCAGGTAGCCTAGCGGCTAAGAGTGTTGGGCCAGTAACTGAAAGGTTGCTGGTTTGAATCCCGAGCCGACTTGGTGAAAAATATGTAATTGTGCCCTTGAGCAAAGCAATTGACCCTTATTTGTCCTGTAAATTGCTCTGGATAAGAACATCTGCTAATTGACAAAGCAATGAAAAATGTTTGTACATTAATTTATGCTGGGCAGCTGCTTTTCTTTTGTGTATAACTCAATTAAATACACTTTTTGAAGTGAAAAACTGTATATACAATACACAACATTACCACTTTGTATACCCTGGCCTGAGGGACAGGCCTATTGTAGTCTAGACTATGTAACTGCTGTTGTTAGTAGCCTACAGTTTCCATGCAATACAGCATACAGTGGGGCAAAAAAGTATTTAGTCAGCCACCAATTGTGCAAGTTCTCCCACTTAAAGATGAGAGAGGCCTGTAATTTTCATCATAAGGACACTTCAACTATGACAGGCAAAATTAGAAAAAAAATCCAGAAAATCACAAGGTAGGATTTTTAATTTATTTATTTGCAAATTATGGTGGAAAACAAGTATTTGTTCACCTACAAACAAGCAAGATTTCTGGCTCTCACAGACCTGAAACTTCTTTAAGAGGCTCCTCTGTCCTCCACTCGTTACCTGTATTAATGGCACCTGTTTGAAGTATACAACTGTCCACAACCTCAAACAGTCACACTCCAAACTCCACTATGGCCAAGACCAAAGAGCTGTCAAAGGAACCAGAAACAAAATTCTAGACCTGCACCA